>NC_041393.1:7511093-7514704 GCF_002162155.2 Triticum dicoccoides
CCCCCCTAGCTCCGCCCCTGAGAGCATCGTTATAGTAGAAGATACATTTGTATGCCGCAAAGACAACAGAGTCCTTATCGTCTCTCAAAATCATGCTAGAGCCCGCTGAACCGTCCTCTTTACAGAAGGAGCGGTCCACTAACAGTGCCATCCAGCCAGGCAGTGGGAATGGCCATGGCTGCGGCGGTTGCTCCGGCCTGGGCTTTGGTGGCTGCTGCTACGCAAACAATGGTGTTTTTCCTTTAATTATCTCCTCGAAAGAGAGCTGTTGAACTTGGTTTAACGAGTTGAGATGGCTACTCAAGAACAAGCAGGACGCCTCCATTGGAGGGATTGATTTGCCATGAATAAATTGGTCAATAGACTCCCTCCGTCCCATAATATAAGAGCGTTATGGGGCGGAGGGAGTAGCATATAATTTTAACAATTAGTTTATGATGGTCAAGTCTGCATGTAAAATACAAACTTAGTTCGTCCTCGTGCACAAATATAAGATGTTCTTTTTTTGTGGGCAAAATATAAGATGGTTAATACGTCCCAAACTTTAGATCAAAGTAAGACATAGGCCTCGTGGTAGGCCCACATATTGTTTCCCAGGTTTCACATTGATGCGGAAAGTTGAAACATGGTATTGATCTTCTTGGTTAAACGATATAAAGGATTATAAAAAAAACAAGTAATGTCTGTCACAAGCAAGCGTGCAAAACAAATAGCAATCTCTCTTGCTGTGAACCAACCTATGGTTGGATGGTTAGAGGAACAGGCGGTATCCCAGCAATGTTAAAAAAAAGCAATCTATGTGGCTTAAAAATAAGACAACACGTAGGGGAGGACTAGGGCATATATGACATGGTCCTCGTACGCTACGCCACTATAGGTATACTGTATGTATGAAGCAGGACGGCATGAGCCAAAAATGCTACACCTACTGGTTGGATACGTAAAGCTAAGAAACCTTCCATGCCTAACTAATAAATCCCCCTGAATTTCACTAAGGCCTAATTTGGTTGCAAGGGAAGAGTACCATAGGGCTCTAATCCTCCACCGGGGTGTGGGATCCTCTCCTCCTATCACGGGGAGATCACCTAGGCCGTTTGAAGGACAGTGGAAAGGGGACGAGATGACGTCCAGAAAAAACTCTAGGTTAGGAAATCGCTAGATACGCCCGCGCCAGTCGTGGCTTTTCTCCCCGACATATCTAGGTGTGGATCTCTCTCCCGGGAAAAGGAAGGGGATCGGGGCAGAATATCCCAACGAGCGAGCAACCAAATGTCGCGGCGGATCTCCCAAAACTGGTACCAATTTAGGGGAATTTGGACAACGGATGCATCCACGAACGTTTGGGGTTCAACATTGGATGGCGCCCTTTGTCGGGCAAACCAGCTCCATCTACAAGTTCAATGCATGACAAAATTGAAGGACACCACACAGACACAATAAATTCTACTTCATTCAGAGGTATTATATCTCATCGACGATGCAACATAAACTTCGCTCACCATGTCACACACAAACTAAGGGAAATCCCCAGTAATACATCTGAGAAACCCAAAGGAGCATCAAACTTAGCGAGTTCATGCGCAACTGTATTATGAGTACAATACAATCCATAAACTTCATCAGACTGTCTGAAATTTCACAAACAGCGCTTTGTACAGTTTCTGAGAATGAGATCCTAGAATAATTTGAGCCATGCCAAACTGAACCGCAACCTTCAGGTATGCCACAGAGACCATCACATGGGCTGCATAGTAGCACTTGGAGGTTTATAGGCCTTACTATCACGTCATAGCAATACCTCGCCGTCTCCATTTCTCACAGTTGCTCGCCATCCTCCTCTCCTTCTATCAGCATAAAAGGAGCAGTCCGTGGTAAATTTAAAGAACTGCTACTGCATTCTCATAATATGATGAACCAGATTATACCTAAAGGCCATTGATTTTTCTCCTTTGTCCCAAGTTTGTACATTGTCACGCAAGTGGCATCACAAAACCAGGGAAGAACCACCGGGCAGCTTTGTACATTCCCGGCGAACCACCGACGGGGCGCTGAAACAGCACCTTCCGCTCCTCCATTGAGTAGATGCCCCAAGTGCTCCTGCGAGTCCTCCTCGTTGTCATCGGCCGGCACGGAGAAGATCGCCCCGCGGGGGTGCTCGTGGAGGACCTCGAGGGCGAACAGGTGCGGGGTGGGTGTCGCTAGCCGCTCGGAGATGGTCGCCGCCCAGGACCTGCAGACGGCGGAGAGGCGCACCGACTCGAGCGGGCTGATGCAGGAGAGGATCTTCTCCGTGAGGTGGAAAGGGAGGCCGACGATGGTGCCGCTCGCGGCATCTCCGCCGTCGGCGGGTTCGTGTTGGAGAAGGGCCTTGCTTGATGGGGTGGCCGTGGGTTTGATCGGCTCCATGTGGGAGAGAGATGAGAGGAATGTGCGTTGGCGCCGAGAGATGGTGGAGGAGACGCCGGGGCTGGTGGCGGCGCTGGCCGGAGCGAGAGAAGAGAAAGGGTATCAGCCAGGGTTTGGAGCGGTGGATGCAGCTACTGGGCCGGGTCGGGATTTGGAGACGGGCTCTTATCGGAAGCTTGTTGTGTAAGGCTTCAACGCTCCGCGCGAAGTCGAGCCGTTTATATTCCTTTTCCTGTTTCTTCTTTACAGGTTTATTTCGGGTTTTTCTTTTCATTTTGATTTTAAAAAATAAAAATTAAAAATGGGATTTTGAAACAGTATTCGAAAATTTGGAAAAAAATCATGCTTTCAAAAAAGGTTCACTTTCAACAAAGTTTACCCATTTTATAAAAAAACGTAAATTTGAAAACAAATTTGTGTGTCAAAAATTGGTCAAAATATTGGCAAAGTTCACTTTTTAACTATATGGTTTTTTAATTGGAAATTAGAAAAAAAATTGCATTTAAAAATATCTATGCTTTAAAAGTATCTTCACAAATTCAGAAACTTATTTGCATTTCCTAAAGAGGTCATTTTAAAAATAATCATTTTCGGTAATGTTCATTATTTTAAAAAAATGTGTTTTCAACCAATCAAACTTTTCAAAAATATATGTTTTTATTTTCTTCAAGAACCAAATGAAAAAAGGCCACAACCGTAACCAGAGCCGCTACAGTATCCAGCTCGCTACAAGAACCGGGTCACAATATGCTAGATGGACCGACCTAGTTGGAGGACGCATGTGCGAGACATAACCAATTGGACGTAGAGAGCGTCACATAGGGCTCCCGAGTTTATTTTGGGCGCTTCTCTATGTCGCCTCACGATAGTCTGATGAAGGACTCAACACATGGGCCAGGCCTAACGACACGACAGCTCGCGCGCTCAGCCAAAGTTGAGGCACAGATGACATGGTAGCTAGCATTCTTTATTCGACGCATATATCTTCCAGTGTAGTGCTTCACCATCTACCCGCAGCCCTGCCTTTTCTGTTGGTGCTTCCACCATCGCCACGGCTAGGTGTGGCGCGACACACTTTCCACTCTTGGTCATCATGGTGGGGCCGCCATGCAGCCATCGCAACCACGAGTTGCCAGTCACCCGAGGATGTAATGAAGGGCTTGAGAGATCTAGCCAAATCTAGGATTTACGATGTGGCGCGACAC
>NC_041393.1:7514887-7546508 GCF_002162155.2 Triticum dicoccoides
GATGTAATGAAGCGCCACATCGTAAATCCTAGATTTGGCTAGATCTCTCAAGCCCTTCATTACATCCTCGGGTGACTGGCAACTCGTGGTTGCGATGGCTGCATGGCGGCCCCACCATGATGACCAAGAGTGGAAAGAGTGTCGCGCCACACCTAGCCGTGGCGATGGTGGAAGCACCAACAGAAAAGGCAGGGCTGCGGGTAGATGGTGAAGCACTACACTAGAAGATATATGACATAATCAAGATATAATTCATGGAATAGTGATGTTGTTTTATAACAAGGGGATCTACCCCTATTTCTATTGAAGAAACCACCAGAGGTTCGTTCAAGAAATTCTAAAGGAACGCAGTAGAAAAGACAATCGATTGTTGGACTCCAACAACCAATACAAGACCAGGGAGTGCTAGAAGTAGCCACAAACACGTCAAGCCACATTCTAGATATACTAGTAGAATGCCCGTGTGTTGCTACGGGCCATAATGTGGTCAAATGAATCAACAATCATGCTTAAGCAATTTTAATAAATTAGTGCACAATTTTACTTCATACTCCTTATATTCTGGAAGGGAGTGAGTATATCACAATGCTGTAATTTAGCGTTCACTTGAAGGTTCAAATATCACATTGTTTTAATTTCTCCTTCACATGAGGGGGGGGGGGGCATGGTCTCCTCTATCTTACCAACATTAATTTGTTGAACATCACATTCAATGGGGTAGTGCTCCTTCACCGGAATGTCATATTAGAATTATCCAATTTGATGCTGTGAAGTAGCCTATGATGATACCATAGACCTAGGGTAGGGTCATTAACCTGACCTATACGCCCTACCCAAGGTCACTACCCTAGAAGCAAGGACATTCAAAGCACAGCAGGAAGTATCAACTGAGGCCGTCGAGGCAATCCACTCGACCAGTTACCTCACTTGGATACCCCCAATTTCACTCGACCTGGATGGAGTCATGCGACCATACAGGAAACCACTCGAAGTACGAGAGACCTAAAGTCACTCAGGATGGCAACGGTCAGGCGTTCACTCCGTAGTCTTAAAGGTCATTGATAACACTTTATAGCTGGCGTTACCAGTAACCACCTATCTTAATGTACATTGAACCCCTGTAATGGAGGACGACTGGGGTCCTGGCGCACTCTATATAAGCCACCCCCTCCTCTAGGACAAGGGTTCGCACCCCTTGTAACACAGACCCATATTCCAGTCGACCGCCTCAGGGCACTGAGACGTAGGGCTTTTACCTCCTCCGAGAGGGGCCTGAACTCGTAAACTCGTGTGTACAACCTCGCCGTAGCTAGGGCCTCGCCTCCTCATACGTACCCCCTACTTTTACTGTCAGACTTAGTACCACGACAGTTGGCGCCCACCATGGGGCAAAGCGTCTTAGCAACTTCCGGCGAGGTTGCATTTTCTCCGGTCTTCATTAACATGGTTTCCGGCGGCGGTTTGGTCATGGGCTGTGAGTTCCGACTCGGTGCGCTCACTTTCATCGACGACGACTCCGCCTGGCTCCAAGAACGTCCCTCGATGTCGAGGCTCTCCCAATCCGTGGATCATCGCACTTCCGTGCGAGTGCCTGCGGCGTCATCCTACGGCAGCCGTCGACTCCGTATCGGGCGGTCCTTGCGTCGCCTTCTCACTCCGCTGGACGCCACCGCAAGCGATCTGGTTGATCGCGGCTCCAGCGGTGGGTGAAGCATGCAGTGTCTCACCAGACGACCACCCCCCAAGTCACAGCAATCGAGCCCGATGAATTTCTCTGCGGTACAGTCGACCTATCGACTCGCTCTGCAGGAATGTTTTCCGAGAGCGGGAGCTGTGACCCCGCGGCAGAAGTTCTCGTGGTCGACACCCGTAGCAGCCCACCTGGGTTTTGCTGCAGCGGTGACAACGGTGGCGGCGATGGCCCGTCATTTGGCCACGAGGAGTACGAGCCTCAACCTTTCAACTCGCAGTAGAGGGAAGAGCTGCACCGCCGCAACATGGAGGCCCTCCATACCCCCATCGTAGGGAAGACCACCAAGGCTCGGGCCTTGGAGGCTGTGCGCCTGGCCACGCTGGCTGTGCGCACTCATTTGGAGAATCTCCAACATTCTCACGACGAACATGCCCGTCGACTGATCCCTGAATCCAGTCGGCGTCCACGACAGTTGTTTCTGCCCGAACCTCAGGTATTCCGCACTCCGATCCAGAATCTTGCAGTTGCTGCGCGTATAGCAGAGTCTATTCAGCCGTCCCATTCAGAGGCTGGAAGGGGCTTCGAACAGATCAGAACGCTGCTCCGGGCAGCAGGAGAGCTGAACTCCACCGTTCTCAATCGCGGAACAGGATCCACAGGAGGTCAGTAAGGGCAGATACAGTTCAGTAGGCACACAGTCCTGGGTCACCTTTGCGACGTGAAGATCGTGATCACCGCCGAGATCGGCACCTGGGAAGAGCTCATGGAGAGTTTGATCGCGAGTACGCCCGTGACCACCACCGTCGAGTGCCTTCGCCCCTTTCGAAGGACGGGTCATACGCGCCCCGCGGTATGATGACAAGCACCCATATGGTAATGATTGCAGGGTTCCAGTCGACCCAAGAGAGCCTAGGTTCAACACAAGGTCAGTCCTTGTCCAAGGTTTGGTCGACCGGAACAGAGCACATAGAGAGGGGTTAGATAGAGACAGCCCGGTGGGAGAAGGGTCCACATTTCCGGCCCGAGTGTTTCGGAAGAGCCATCCGAGCCGCTGAGATCCCTCAAAACTTCAGTTTGGCGACTGGCGTCAGTAAGTTCACAGGCGAGTCGAAGCCTGACACTTGGTTGGAAGACTACCGAGTGGCTGTGCATATAGGTGGCGGCAGTGATGAGGTGGCCATGAAGCATCTTACTTTGATGCTCGAAGGTTCTGCCAGGGCTTGGCTGAATCAGTTGGCCTCTGGAAGCATTTTCAGTTGGGATGAGTTGGCCTGAGTGTTTACCAAAACGTTCGAGGGCACCTGCAAGAGATGTGCCGGTTTGCCTGAGTTGCATCATTGCGTGCAGAAATAGAATGAGACCTTGAGAGATTACATCCAGAGATGGATCACTCTTCACCACGCGGTGGAGAACGTATCGGATCACCAAGCAGTTTGTGCCTTTAAAGAAGGCTTCACTACAGAGAGCTCAATCTGAAGTTCGGTCGGACCGGAGACATGTCTCTGGCTCGGATGATGGAGATTTCCACCAAGTACGCTGACGGCGAAGAAGAGGATCGACTCCGGAGCGGCAAGAACAGACCAGTCGTCCAAGACACTAGAGGAGGAAAGTCCAGTCGGAAGCAGAAGTGAAAGGCTGAAGCTGCGGGCCCTGCCGAAGCAGCAGTTCTGAATCAATGAAAGTTTAAAGGAAAGCCCAAGGGGCCTTGGAACCCAAAAAAAGTGAAAGATCAAGCAGGAAATGATGTACTTGATTTGCCGTGTCATATACACACCAAAAAGGATGAAGAAGGGAATCTGATTCTCCCCAAGCATACCACTCGACAGTGTCGACTCCTGATTCAGAGCTTCAGAGAAAGCCAACCCAGTGAAAAGGACAAAGAGTTTGATAAAGAGAAAGACAAAGAGGATGATGGAAGTTACCCCAATGTTAATCCCACCTTGGTTATTTTTGCTGATCTCGAGAGCAAAAGTCGACTGAAAGTTATTTATAGAGAGGTGAACATGGTTGCTCCGGCAACACCAAGATATTTGAAGTGGTCAAAAACCCCTATTACATTCGACCAGTCTGACCATCCGCCGCACGTTGCTACCCAGTCGTTGGGGTGCCTGACTGACCAAGGTTTTGATGGATGGTGGTATGGACTGAATATATTGTACGCTGAGGCCCTCCGGGGAATGGTCATTCCGATGTCCAAACTCAGTGAGAGCAACATGAGATTCCATGGTATCATCTCAGGAAAGAAAGCCGATTCACTCAGTCAGATCACTCTTGATATGCTTTTCGGTGATTCCCTGAATTACCGCAAGGAAAAGTTGACGTATGAGGTAGTAGATTTTGACAGTGCCTATCATGCCATTCTAGGCAGACCTGCTTATGCTAGTTTCATGGCTTGACCGTGTTATGTGTACCTCAATTTGATGATGCCTGGTCCAAAGGCGTGATCACGGTCATTAGAAACCGGTAGAGAGTAGAAGATTGTCTCCAGAAGGGTTCAAAGATCGCCAATGAGCAGATGGCAGCAGTAGAGTTTCAAGAATACCTGAAGACTGTAGATCTGAGTGATTTACTGCGTGCCAAGAGGCCTTCCTCAGAGTCCACATTTCAGTCGGCCGACGAGGCAAAGCCGGTTCACATTCACCCGACCGATCCCAATGCTACTCCGACCCATATCTCAACGACACTCGACAACAAATAGGAAGAAGCGCTCATCCAGTTCCTTTGTGAGAACTGGGACATCTTTGCATGGAAACCATCTGACATGCCAGGTGTACCCAGGGGACTCATTGAGCACCGTTTGTGAGTCGACTCAAAGGTAAAACTCGTTAAAGAACATCTCCGTCAGTCTACCGCGGAGAAGAGAAAGGCGATTGGCGAGGAGGTGGCTCGGCTCCTGGCTGCGGAGTTCATCCGCGAGATATACCACTCCGAGTAGCTTGCCAATGCCGTTATGGTCCCCAAGAAAGACAAATCAGTTTGAATGTGTATTGATTTCAAGCACATCAATCGGGCCTTCCCGAAACACCATTTCCCTCTGCCCCGCATCGACCAGATAGTCGACTCAACTGCGGGATGTGAGCGATTATCCTTTTTGGATGCTTATTCCGCGTACCATCAGATCCGACTGTATGGACCCGACGAGATAAAGACAGCTTTCATCACCCCATTCGGGTGTTTTTGCTATGTTACTATGCCCTTTGGCTTCAAGAATGCTAGTGCCAGATTCATGCGCATGATTCAGAAGTGCCTGCTCACTCAAATCAGTCGGAATGTGGAAGCATACGTGGATGACATAGTGGTTAAGTGACGCAAGGGTTCCGACTTGCTGACTAACCTCGCTGAAACCTTTGCCAACTTAAGGAGGTATGATATCAAGCTCAATCCATCAAAGTGCACATTCGGAGTCCCAGGCGGAAAGTTACTCGGTTTTCTCGTTTCCGAACGGGGGATCGACGTGAACCCAGAAAAGATTGGCACCATCCTCCGAATGAAGCGCCTTGTGCATGTGCATGGTGTTCAGAAGTTTACTGGTTGTTTGGCTGCATTGAGTCGATTCATCTCATGCCTCGGTGAAAAGGCATTACCCCTTTACTGACTGATGAAGAAGTTTGATAAGTTCGAGTGGAATGACGAAGCTGAAGCAGCATTTGAAGAGCTCAAAGCCCTGCTTTCCACCCAGCCGGTGCTTGCCACTCCAGCCAGCAAGGAGCCTTTACTGCTTTATATCGCAGCCACTGGACAGGTTGTCAGCACAGTGCTCACGGTCGAGCGGGAAGAACAAGGCAAAGCCTTCAAAGTTCAGCGCCTTGTGTATTACATTTCAGAGGTCTTGACCCCGTCCAAGCAGAGATATCCTCATTATTAGAAGCTCATTTATGCAATTTACCTGACCACGAAGAAAGTTGCACATTACTTCTCTGACCACTCGGTGTCAGTCGTCAGCGACGCTCCATTGTCAGAAATTCTGAATAATAGAGATGCAACTGGTCGAGTGGCAAAATGGGCGATTGAACTCCTTCCTTTAGATATCAAGTTTGAGGCAAAGAAAGCCATCAAGTCCCAAGCAATAGCAGATTTCCTCACAGAGTGGATTGAACTGCAGCAACTGACTTAGATTCAGTCGGAGCATTGGACAATGTACTTTAATGGGTCCAAGATGTTGAATTGCTCTGGTGCAGGGGTGGTTTTGGTGTCCCCAAGAGGAGACAAGCTCAGTTATGTCCTTCAGATTCACTTTGACTCTTCAAACAATGAAGCTGAATATGAGGCATTATTGTATGGGTTGCGTATGGCCATTTCACTCGGTGTCCGGCGCTTGATGGTCTACGGCGACTCAGACTTAGTGGTTAATCAAGTAATGAAGGAATGGGACATCAGGAGTCCATCAATCTGTTATTGCAATGCAGTGAGAAAGCTAGAGAAAAAGTTCGAGGGGTTAGAGCTCCACCACATACCTCGAATCAAGAATCAAGCCGCGGATGATCTGGCGAAGATAGGTTCCACTAGGAAGCCTATTCCCAGCAATGTGTTCTTGGATCATCTCCACATCCCATCAGTACAAGAAGATACCTTCATGGAAGAGCCCCCGCAGCCGATAAGTTCAACCAATCCGACTGAAATTGAAGTCCCAGCTGTGGTCGACCTGATCATGGAGGTCTTAGTGATCACGCCCAATTGGACGGTACCGTACATAGCGTACCTGATCAGGCAGGAACTCGCAGAGGATGAGGATGAGGCCCGCCAGATAGTTCATCGATCGAAAGCTTTCACCGTGATCAAAGGGTAGCTATATAGAGAAAGTGTCACAGGAGTGGCTCAATGCTGCATCACCCCAGAAGAAGGTCGAGTGATCCTAAATGATATCCACTCGGGGACCTGTGGTCACCATGCATCCTCTCGGACCATCGTGGCCAAAGCATACTGAGCAGGATTCTACTGGCCTCGTGCGAATGAGATGGCAAAGGATATAGTCGACAAGTGTGCAGGTTGTCAGTTCTACTCCAATATGTCTCATCTGCCTTGAAGACTATTCCACTCATCTAGCCGTTCGCAGTCTGGGGGATGGATATGGTCGGGGCCTTCAAGACTGGCAGAAGTGGTTTCACTCATCTACTCATCGCAGTCGACAAGTTCACCAAGTGGATCGAAGCCAAGCCTATCAAAAACCTTGACTCAAGCACTACCGTCAGTTTCATCAAGGAGTTGATATTCAGATATGGAGTCCCTCACAACATTATCACAAATAACAGCTCCAATTTTGATTCTAATGAGTTTAAGGCGTTCTGTGCTTCCCATGGCACTCGGGTCGACTACACGTCTGTTGCACACCCACAGTCGAATGGGCAAGCAGAAAGGGTGAATGGTTTGATCCTTCAAGGGCTGAAACCTCGACTGATGTGTGACCTCAAGCACGCTACCGGAGCTTGGGCGACTGAGTTACCATCTGTCCTATGTGGGCTGAGAACGACGCCGAACCAGTCGACTGACCAAACCCCTTTCTTCTTGGTGTACATCACTGAGGCTGTGCTTCCGAGTGACTTGCTGCACAACGCTCCCCGAGTGGAACTCTTCTCATAAGCTGAAGCAGAATAGGCACGCCAAGATGCAGTTGATCTCCTGGAAGAGGAACGTGAGATGGCTCTAATTCGGTCGACCATCTATCAACAAGATCTGCGCCGATTCCATGCCCGTAATGTCAGAGGTCGAGTGTTCCAGGAAGGAGACCTTGTGCTCTGAGTGGATCAGAAACGACCTCACAAGCTTGCTCCGGCCTGGGAAGGTCCCTTCATCGTCACCAAGGTGCTTCACAATAGAGTGTACCACATTTACAATGTAGCCAAGAAAATGGACGAGCCACGCGCGTGGAACGCAGAGCTGCTTCACCCTTTCTATACCTAAAATCACTCAGATGGACGAGTTGTAATAAGAGTCCTTCAGTTTGCTTACCAAAGACAAATTTTTTGCAGTATCTTAATGATTGATTTCCCATAATCACTTGTGTCTGAATCCCCCAGTGGGTGGCCTAGCCGCGACCCCGTACTCGCCTAAGTTAAAAAACACTCCGAGTGGAGAGCAATCCTCCCACTCGGGGGCTTAGCTGCGACCCCGTACTCGCCTAAGTTAAAAAACACTCCAAGTGGAGAGCAATCCTCCCACTCGGGGGTTAGCTGCGACTAAGGGAGTCCTGGATTAGTGGGTCCTCGGATAGCCAGACAATATACTTTGGTCGGACTGTTGGACTATGAAGATACAAGATTGAAGACTTCGTCCTGTGTCCGGGTAGGACTCTCCTTTGCATGGAAGGCAAGCTTGGCAATTCGGATATGTAGATCTCCTTCTTTGTAACCGACTCTGTGTAACCCTAGCCCCCGCCGGTGTCTATATAAACCGGAGGGTTTAGTCCGTAGGACAACAACAATCATAATCATAGGCTAGCTTCTAGGGTTTAGCCTCTATGATCTCGTGGTAGATCAACTCTTGTAATACGCATATCATCAAGATCAATCAAGCAGGAAGTAGGGTATTACCTCCATCGAGAGGGCCCGAACCTGGGTAAACATTGTGTCCCCCGCCTCCTGTTACCATTAGCCTTAGACGCACAGTTCGGGACCCCCCTACCCGAGATCCGCCGTTTTTGACACCGACATTGGTGCTTTCATTCAGAGTTCCACTGTGTCATCACGAAAAGGCTCGATGGCTCCTTCAATCATATGCAACGATGCGGTCCAGGGTGAGGTTTTCCTCCCCGGACATATCTTCATTTTCGGCGGCTTCGTATTGCGGGCCAACTCGCTTGGCCATCTAGAGCAGATCGATAGCTACGCCCCTGGGCATCAGGCCAGGTTTGGGAGCTTGAACTACACTGGCAACATCCGCGGAGACTTGATCTTTGACAGATTCGAGCCCGTGTCAGGTGCGCCGAACAGCCACGACGAGCATGACTTAGATCTGCCATCGGACTATGTCCGAGAGATCACACCTGCGGCTGCCTCGGCCCTTAATCCGGAGCAGATCATGCCATCCGAGGATGGGTGGATGGACCCGCCACGGAGGCCGCACACTCATCGGTGATAGAGCCGAACACAGACTTCACCTCCAAAGAGACCTGTGTAATCGGACCCTCGGACTCGTCTTCGGCCATAGGTTCGGAACCACACACGTCTGTGCCTATCGAATCTGATTGGGCACCGATCATGGAGTTTACCTCCGCGGATATCTTTCAGCACTCGCTCTTGGGTGATGTGCTAAATTCATTAAAGTCTCTCTCCCTGTTAGGAGACTCTTGGTCGAACTATGTCCGGCTTGAGTGGGAAGCGGACGACGAAGAAATTCGTCGCCCACCCATCACCCACTTGGTAGACACTGTCAATGACCTAACCGACATGCTTGATTTTGACTCCGAAGACATCGACGGTATGGACGATGATGCTAGAGAGGAACAGGAACCACTGCCCATAGGGCCCTGGACTGCCACCTCATCATATGATATATATATATATATATATATATATATATGGTGGGCACGCCAAAAGAAGGCGATGGCGATGAGGCAACGAAGGATAATCCCCTTGAGAAGAAACCTAAGCACCGGCATCATAGGCGCCGCTCTAAGCCCCGCCATAGCAAAAATAGCTATACCGGTACAAGAGATGGTAGCAATCCAGATGGTGCCGAAGACGAAAACAATCCCGCCCAGCCAGGCTTCGAGCAGACCGGGCGGGAGGATGGGGAAGCTAGCCCTAAGGAATAGGCAACAGATGGAGAATCAGAGGATGACAATTACATGCCCCTCTCCGAAGAGGAAGTGAGCCTTGGCAACGAAGAATTCATCGTGCCTGAGGATCCCATCGAGCAGGAGCGCTTCAAGCGCCAGCTTATGGCCACTGCAAAAAGCCTGAAGAAGAAGTAGCAGCAGCTTCAAGCTGATCAAGATCTGCTAACTGATAGATGGACTGAGATCCTGGCAGCCGAGGAATACAGACTCGAGCGCCCAACCAAAAGTTACCCAAAGCGCAGGTTGCTACCTCAACTCGTGGAGGAGGCATTGAAGCACACACTACAAGCGCACAATGCGGCTGACCGGCCACCTCGTGGCCGAGACAAAGCAGCGTATCAGCCCGAACACCAGCCAGCGTCCCGTCGCCAATCAAACAAAAACACTAAGGCCCGGGGCTACACGCAGGACCTGCGAGACGTATTGGAAAACAAAGCAGGACAACCAAGATCAATCTACGGATCATGGGGGCGCGCCCCAACGCGTGATGATGACCATCACGCCAGATATACTAAAAACAAGTCCGACCGGGCCGAATACAACAGACCAGACTCATTTGAACTATGTCGTGATGTAGCCCGGCATAGAGGCGCCGCACACCCCCTATGATTCACTAATGAAGTAATGGATCATGAATTCCCGGAAGGGTTTAAACCCGTGAACATTGAATCATATGATGGTACAACAGGCCCCGCGGTATGGATTGAAGATTTCCTTCTCCAAATTCACATGGCCCATGGCGATGATCTACATGCCATCAAGTACCTCCCACTTAAGCTCAAAGGACCGGCTCAGCATTGGCTGAATAGCCTTCCGGCAAACTCCATTGGCAGTTGGGAGAACCTGGAAGACGCATTCCTTGACAACTTCTAGGGAACTTATGTGCGACCACTGGATGCTGATGACTTAAGTCACATAACCCAACAGCCCCGAGAGTCAGCCAGGAAATTCTGGACTCGGTTCCTAACTAAAAAGAACCAAATTGTCGACTGTCGGGATGGCGAAGCCCTAGCGGCCTTTAAGCATAACATCCACGATGAGTGGATCGCCCGACAGCTCGGCCAAGAGAAGCCGAAGTCCATGGCATCCATCACGACACTCATGACTCGCTTTTGTGCGGGCGAGGACAGCTGGCTGGCTCATAGAAACAACACATCAAGAAATCCTGGCACTTCAGATGCCAGAGATAGCAACGGCAAGCCACGACACAATAGACACAAGCGTTGCAACAATGGCGACAACGCCGAAGACACAACAGTAAATGCCGGATTCAGTTGCTCTAAGTCCGGTTAGCAGAAAAAGCCATTCAAAAGTAACAATCTGGGCCCGTCCAGTCTGGACCGAATACTCGATCGCTCGTGTCAAATTCATGGCACCCCCGATAAACCAGCCAACCACACCAACAGAGAATGCTGGGTGTTCAAACAGGCCGGCAAGTTAAATGCTGAAAACAAGGAAAAGGGGCTGCATAGCGACGACGATGAGGAGCCCCGGCCGCCGAACACAGGAGGACAGAAGAAATTTCCTCCCCAAGTGAAAACGGTGAACATGATATATGCAACCCATATTCCCAAGCGTGAAAGGAAGCGTGCACTAAGGGACGTCCATGCGATGGAGCCAGTCGCCCCAAAATTCAACCCATGGTCTTCCTGTCCGATCACTTTCGATCGCAGGGACCATCCTACTAGTATCCGTCATGGCGGTTCGGCCGCATTGGTCCTCGACCCCATCTGTCGGCATTCTGGGAACGGGGGTCCCTAGACTTGCCTGCCTGTGGCCTGCGGCGTGGCTCAAGTGGTGGCCCAGTGCGTCCCATCTTCACCAACTCAAGCTCAAGATCCTCGCGAGGGGCCAAGCCTCGCGGGGCGGACGACGAAAGGCTTCCTCAGGAATGTCCTCACTAGGCAGGCTCACGAGGAGGCCGAGAGATCAAGGCAAGGGTACCTCGCGAGGTGCTCGTGACGCAAGCCATGATGATCTAGGCCAGGCGGGCGCCGGCTTGTGCAGTGTCCTTGTTTCCTCTTCGTGCAAAGGGGGCAAGCACAGGCGTGGAGTACCAAGGCATTTAGCAAAGGTTACCATTTCAGTGCAACGAGACCAGGACCAGCAGAGTGGCAGGACGGAGGTCACCGTGGAGCCCAAGAAAGTGTCATCGCCAGTGCCTTTGGCAGCCGAAGACCAAGTTTAGTCAGGATAACTTGTACTAGATGTTCCCCTTCAAAATGGCCATTGTTGGCGCCCTTCCCGCTCGATATTTGGGAAGAGGACTAGGGCCTCTATATATAGAGATAGCCACCACAGTAGGAGGGAGATCGAATCATTCTCAGGCAAACCAAAACCACAAGAACACCTCTCGCGAGGCTATTCCTCCCTTGTACTGTTCATCATCAGCCCCTGAGGCAATCCACCACACCATAGACTGGGGTAGGGTATTACACCACAACGGTGGCCCGAACCAGTATAAATCTTGCGTCCCTTGTGTTGTTCATCGTTTAGCTTAGATTCTCAGCGAGGCGTTGGAACGTGGATCGGTAGGGAAAAGATCTTCGTGCGCACCCCAGAATTCTAACCTTAAGGGTTTTGCCGGAACCCAATATCTGATATTTGGCGCGCCAGGTAGGGGTGGGCCGGAATCTTTATTCCGCTGATTCCACGTTCGATCGTTCGTCGCATCCATGGCTGACGCTCGCCGAGCTCGCGCCGAGCGTCGGGCTGCTCTCGCCGCCCACGTCGCTCAGACGGCTCCCATCGGTGGGCCTCCCCATTGTTCCACGTTGCCTGCCGCCCACGCCGCCACCGGCCCGGCGGGGAATGAGCAGCAGGCATCGTCACTGCATCCCTTGGTGCGGAGGGAAGGCCACACCGCCACCCCGTCGCTGACTCCAGCTGGTTCGTCGTCGTACGCCTGTCGCGCTCCCACGGACACGCATGCCGCGTTGCTCCTGGCATGTGAGCTCCTGCACTACCATCCCGTCGACGACCTCTATGAGGAGTGGCTCGCTCGCATCACCGAGCTCGTCAGCGCCGCATGGGGCTCCCCAGCGCCGTCCCTCTTGCTACCTTGCCCACCGTCTTGCGCGGGTGACGCAGCTCAGGAGGTGCCTCCACCACCTCCTCCCCAAGAAGGCGCCCTGGCTCCAAGGTACGTGGCCCCTAGACGAAACCCACCGTGTCCGGCACTCGTGCAACAAGAAAGGAGCTGCCAGGAAATCCCTCACCCCAAGAAGGTGCCCGCGTGCTCCCTGCACCAGCACGCCATGAACACATCCCTGCGCCACCATGTCAAGACCCTGCGTTGCCCCTGGCGGCGGCATTCGGGAATCCCCAGGAGCAAGCTCCGCGTCAGCAAAGAGCTCCGGTGGCCACCGCAGGCTGCCGCGCCTTCACCATCGAGCTACGCAGTGTCGCCTGGCCGGGAAAGTTCAAGCCGAATCTGCCTCCTCGCTACGATGGCACTGCCGACCTCGCAGAGTTCCTGCAGCTCTATGAGCTGGGCATCGAAGCGGCCAACAGAGACGAAAAGGTCATGGCGAACTGGTTTCCCATGGTGCTCAAAGACGATGCCCGCACCTGGCTCCTGAACCTGCCTCCCGACACGATCTCCTCTTGGGAAGAGATGCGCACCCGCTTCATCGCCAACTTCCTAGGCACTCGCGATCGTCGTCCAGTCATGGGTGACTTGCGCCGCATCAAGCAGCAACCTAGAGAGACCCTGGAGAAGTACATCCAACGCTGCAACAGCGCTTGCCTCAAGATTCCCAAGGTGATCGAGGAGGCCATCATCTCAGCGTTCTCTGACGGTGTCCGCGACGTCAAGATGAAGGAGGAGCTGGCTATCCACGAGGATCTGTGCACATCTTTGGAGCTGTTCAACCTGGTGACCAAGTGCGCAAGGGCTGAGGAGGGACGCCTCTCCCTTCTCGAGCTCCTAGCCGCTGACCAAGAAGAGAAGAAAGCCAAGGCCAAGGATGTGAAGTGCAAAAGAGCAGCTGTGCTCGCAGCGGAGCCAGACAAGAAGCGCGGCAGGGACTAGCCGGAGTCATCCAAGGGCAGCCGGTACTGCGTGTACCACGACCTCCACACCCACAACACCAACGAATGCCAAGAGCTCAGGGCCGTGCGAGAAGGACGTGTCAGTTGATGCCCCGAGCGCAGCGATCGGGGCTATGGCCGAGGGGGAGGAAGAGGTGGAAGACGATGGGACGACCATGGCCCTCGCCAAGGGTGGCATGACCGACCTCGCGAGGACCGCTGGCAGGACCAGCCTCACGAGGGGCCTTGGAGAGATCAACCTCGTGAGGATCGCCCGCAAGGCAACGCAAGCCTTCCTCCTCTGCCACCACCACCAAGAAGGAATGACGACCATCATCAGGACGAGGGGGCTGGGGGCTTCCAGGATCCACGTGCTATCGCTTGCATCTTGGGCGGTGCCCTGGCCCCAGCCTCTCAGCGCATCTTCAAGCAGTTTGCTCGCGAGGTGAACGCAGTCCTCCCCAAGCTCGAGGCTACACGCCCTCTCAGGTGGTCCACGTGCGCCATCACATTCAGCTCAGCGGATCAGCTCAAGTGTGCGGCAACATCCAGTGTCCTCCCAATGCTCTATTCCCCAGTCATCAGCAATGTGCAAGTTACGAGGAACCTCGTCGATGGCGGCGCAGGACTCAACATTCTGTCCGTCAAGACGTTCAGCAGTCTCCAAGTGCCATATGACCAGCTTCAGCCGACCAAGCCTTTCTCTGGGGTCACTGACGGCTCCACCACCCCGATAGGGCAGGTCCGCCGCCCTGTCACCTTTGGACAGCGCAAGAACTACCGTACCGAGCTCATCGACTTTGACGTTGCCCACATCCGCCTGCCGTACAATGCCTTCCTCGGGTATCCGGCCCTGGCCAAGGTCATTGCGGTGACTCACCATGGTTACAATTTGCTCAAGATGCCGGGAAGCGGCGGAGTCATCACAGTCCCTTGTGAAGAAAAGGACGCGGCGTGCTCTCTCAAGCGTGCCTTCCAAGCCGCATCAGTTGAGGACCCAGACAGCAAGAGTGGGAACCTTCCCGAGGCAGCTCCCAAGAAGAAGAAGACATCACCCAGCTCAAGGCCTCAGGAGACACGCACCTCTAGTGGCACTGCGCCAGGATCTGCGCCCATCCAAGGGGCGCGTCCCTCCATCGCATAGGAAGGCGCGCCCGGCGCCCTCCTCGGGCAGGGCTCTGGGGCTCTCTCCTGGAGGGCCACTGACTTTGCCAAGATCACGAGGGAGGCTCTCAGGCACCACTTGGAGGCGTGCTTCGCGGCACGTTTCCCTCAGGAAGGCATGAGGGAAGGAGGGCCCAACCCTCAGGAGTTCATCACCAAGGTCACTCGGGAGGTGCAGGAATCGAGAGTCATGCACGGTCATCGCCGCTTACCCGGTGTAGCTCCCCATCCAGGCGAGGATGGCGAGCTACGCGTCTGCATCGACTACCCAGGGCTCAACTGAGTCGCATCTCGGGAGCGCTTCTGGCCTATGCGCGCTGGACGCTGCGAGGGTCCACTTCACAGCTATGTTCGCATGCCTTTCGGCCTACCGAACGTGGCCGCTGCTCACCAGCGCCTGATGAGGAGCATTCTGGAGGCTCAGGTGGCTAGGCACTGTGCATTCCTGGAGGAGATGGAGATGGACCTTGAGGATCCGCCCGAACCTCGAGAGCCTCCCGAGGCTCAGGGCTCAAAAGGCTCGTGAGGATTGGCTTATTCACCGCGCGTCGTTAGATACTCCAACACTCGCTCTACAATGATATCATGTGACATCTTTCGAGTTTCATTTCAGCTGGGAGCGCCCTCAGGGTTGCATCATTCCCAGGTCGCGTGGGTCCGTCCCTGCGGCATGTATCCATTTTGCTTATGTCTTTAGCTTACCTTGTGGGGGCTCCCCTTGGGCTGCATCATCCCCAAGCCGCTCGGGCCTGACCCAGTGGCATGTGTCTTTCCTGCATCTATCCAAGCTAATTTGCTCCTCATACTCAACTTGCCTATGATTATCATCTCTCGCCCATCACGGCCCATTCTTCTCCCTCATGCAAACCTCTTGCACGTTAAAAGGGGGGCGCCTGAGCATCGCGACTCATGGGCTCTTACTGGCTCTCCAGCCCTCACCCCCTGGCCTTGTCCACGGCATCGCGACCTGGCATACCAGCGGCGGCCGAGCTAGCTCGAGGATCGGGACCTGAGGACGTAGAGCGTTTGCATCTAACCGCCTTGCAGGAACACCCAACCGCCCAAGGCTCAAGATCAGGCGCAACCTGCCTTGAGGTAGGGCCTCGTGAGTCCCACGCTGTCTCACGAGTGGCCAGATACACCTCGTCTAGCCCTACCGTGCTGTCCACGTGTCAGGGCGGAGCTGTACATGCCCCGGGGGCTCCTCCCGGAGGGCCCCCCTCCCACGCACCAGTGGAAGCACCATGCTCCGTGCTGGCTGACGACATTGCCGAGGAGCGGCTATGCCCGTACACATACAGAAGCGCTACGCTCCGTGCTGGTGATAAACAACTGAGGGCAGCCCATGGCTGCATCAACCTTAGGGAGCCCAGAGCTCAGTGTCTGGCCTCATTGCAATGCCTCCCCTTGGGAGCGCCGCGCCAGGGGACTGGACACCAGGGCTACGCCTGGGTCACGCCCGAGCACACGCCACCCAGCCAGGTCCCTCGGACCTGGTCGTCGCGCGCCCCTCCCCGAGCGGAGCCAAGGTATGAAGATCGTTTGAGCGTCAAGGGGGGCTCGTGAGCATCGTGACTCAGGAGCCTAACTGGTCACGTAGCTCCTCACTCCTTAGTTACGAAAGGCTAACGGTGGTTGAGGTATGCACGGGGCCGGGCCCTGCCGACATAGAACGACAGATCCACTCCTACACCCCTCCCTATTTGTTGTTTGCGATTCAAGGGGGACTCCTGAGCATCGTGACTCAGGAGCCTAACTTTCCACGTAGCCCCTCACTCCTTAGTCCCGGCTAGTGATCTGGTCGGGGCTAACAGCGGCTGAGGTATGCGCGGGGTCGGGCCCTGACGACGTAGAACACAAAGCAAATAGGAAGGAAACCACAAAATCTCAAAAATTCAGAAGCAAATATTACCGACCATAAATTGTTCTCACGATACCAAACACAAGTTTAAATGCCTCCACGAGGCACGGTGCATGTTGCAGGAGTTGCAGTAGGAAAGAAGCCGCAAGAAGATCACCCTTGGGCAGCGCCGCCGCTCATGGTGGGATCACGCTTGTCCGCTCCACCCACCGAGGCCGCGGAGCCAGTAGCACCTCGCTTGGGCGCAGTGTTGAAGGCATGGAACTTCGCCAGCAAGGCCTCCGCTCGGCCCTTCACGGCCTCAGCAGCAGCGGCGGATCACTCGGCATCCACAGGCTCCAGCAAGTCGTCAAGGTTGGCGTCGGGGTTGCGGAGGTAGACATGGCTGAGGATCCGCGTCAGCGCTTCGGAGGAAATGACGTGAGCTTCGACCTAGGCCATGGGGCCGATGCCGGTCACGAGCTCCTCAAGCGCCTCGACCAGGAAGGGAAGCAGTTTGGCGGGGCCTTCCATGGCTCCGACTAGCGGCTTCTCCAGACCATCTTCATAAAGCATCTTCAGCGCCTTGCGAGATCTCACCTCGTAGTCCATGAAGGCCGCACAGTCTTCGGCCAAGACCTTCGCCTTGGCGTCCAGCTCAACCCTCTCCGCCTTCAACGTCCGCTCCAGTGTCTTCAGCCGGCCGGGATCATCTGAGAGTTCAGCATCGTGGTCCCTGATGGCAGCCTCCCGAGCCTTCATCTCCTCCTCCTTCGCCTGACGGTCGCGAACCTCCTTGGCGAGCTCGTCACGAAGGCCTTGCAGCTCGTCCTCCAGCGCCTTGCAGCGGCCCTTGACAGTTGAAGCATCCCTCAATGCCGCGTCGCGAGCGGCTATGGGCTGGGAGGTGACTTGCTTCTCCTCCTCGGAAGCTGTCACAGCCTGGCTCAGTGCCGCCCGGACGGAAGGGTCAGAGCGAACCCAGCCAGAGACCAGCTCCAGGCACCCGACCACCAGGCGGGGGTTGGCGCCCTGAAGATCTTCTCGCAACTGACTCAGCCCGTTAGCAGCACGGTCCAAGGCGGTAGAAGAGGTAGAGGAGACGGGAGCCGGTGGAGTAGGAGGAGAGGAAAACAGTGTGATCACGGCTTGAGAGGCCGGGACCTCCTGAGTCTTGGCAACCTCAGTGACAGTGTCAAGCGTGGGTGCCTCCAGAGTCAGCGGGACCGGGGGCTGGCTCCCCGCCAGAGCGCCCCTCCTGGCCTCGCGAGGACGATTGGGCAGGGGAGGTGCGAGCCCCGCTGCCTCCCTTTCCCACAAATGAAGGCGCGGCCATAATAGGCGAGCTTGCCCCGAGTGGGGCCGCCGTGTCCCCCTTCAGCCCCTTCGCCACAGGCGGCGGCCTCACCAAAAATGGAGGATGTCAAGCCTTGACGGCAAAAATAGGAGCAAAGCAGAGTTCGAGTACTTACTGGTTGGCTACCGCGGGTTCCAACGACCTCCGACCGAGCTTGAAGCCCGAAAGCCTCCTACGAGGCTCAGCCTCGGGAGGCCTGGCAGCATAGGAAGGCTCACCAGAAGGGCTTGAGCTGGCTCCGGGCAGCATCGGGGCTGGAGTAGACCCACGGGAGATCAACCCCGGCCTATCCTTCTTTGCAATCACGAGCGGGTCCTCTCCCCCTCGCCTGGTGCCAGCCTTGTCGTCGTCCGGCATGGAGCGGTGGGCACTAGACCTATGCCAGGGGGAGGTCTCCCCCGTCCCCTCAGTGGTCGCCTTCGAGTCGCGCTCCTCCTCCTCCTGCTCCTCATCTTCCTCCTCTCCCCCGCCGGAATTGTCGGAGGACAAGTCCACTGTTGCTGTCGCTGCCTGACCCTCAGGAGCCTCCGCCGGCACAAAACCGTCCCCGTCAAAGGTGGGCATGGTGTCCACCACCTGCTCCTAGTCGTCACAGAGGAAAAAGGGGACCGGAGCACCCTCCGGGCTTGCCATGTCCTCTCCGACCAGGAAGCGGAGAGCTGCGGTTAGATCCTCGTCAGCCAGGGCCTCCAAGCTAAGGCGGAGGACGGCGTCCGCATCCTCAAGCCTCCACAACGGGCGAGAGTGCGCCTGAAGTGGAGCCACCCGGTGCACCAAGAACTACCTCAAGAGCGTGGCCCCGGTCGGCTTCACCGCCTTCATGTTGCTCGGCCTCAGGTCGGCGTTCATCTTCTCCAACACCGGCTTCACCCGTCGGTCGTCAAGCTTTGCGCGGGACCATGCATCGACGGACTAGGGCAGCCCCGTCGGCAGCGCCAGCCGAGAGTTGATGCACCCGACATCCAACATGACCCACTTGCTCAGGAAGCCGTCAGCCCACTTGTAACGCCCCGGATACAACTTTCCATATTTTTAACTCCAACTCTTGCCTTTTTCGGAGAAGCGATATGTTATTTCCTTCGTGGTTGGGGTTTTGTCATCTTGTTTTGCTTTGTTCCTTTATTTCTTGCATATGCCATGCTCATCATTTTTATTGCATTGCCTCTTGTCATTTTGCATGCTAGTCATATACCTTTTGGTAATTGTCATGTTGTTGCCATGTTCATCTTGTGCATTGCCCTTTATATATGTTGTGTGTTGCTCTAGTTGATGGTGTGCATCACCCCTTTTGCTATCTCTCTCAAACCAGGCCATGCACCATCACCTTCTCCTTCCTCTTCTTTTACTCCTTTATGCAAGTGCCATTTCTCCCTTCTCCATTAATGTTCAATCTTTCCCAATAAATCATGCACCATGCCTACACACTATCTTCCAAATTTCAGACCCTTTGGAGTTGTTTTGGTTGCGTTCAAAAATGGCTCAAGTTTGAATTTAATTCAAACTTGGATTATTTTTCTACCAATAAAAATTGCCAAGTCAATTTATTAAAATTCTGCACAAATTCTGGACTCCGGGGATATTATCATATCTCTCTCCACCCTCTCCATTATTCCTGTGCTTTTCTGTCTTGTTTTCTATCTGAAGAAAAGAGAAAAGAAAAGCAGCAGTGGGCAGCCCAGCGCAGCTGCAGCGAAGCCCAACATCACCCGCAGCCTGGCTGGGCCGGCCCAACTCCCTCTCCCTCACGGCCACCTGCTCCCGTCCTAACGCCGTCGTCCTCCTCCAGAGACAGAGCGCTCGCGCCGTTGCCGTGAGCTTCACGGATGCCGAGGTCGTACCGTCTGCCCCCTCCCCTATATAACCCCCTCGGCGTCCGCACCCACCCTAGGGTTTCCTCATTGCCGCCACCACCTAGGGGTCTCTCCCCTACCCTCCTTCTCCTTCCTCGTGAGCACCCAAGCGAAACAGAGAGCGCCGTCTTGCTCGCCGGCGCGCTCTCGGTCAAGTGCAGCCGCAGCCAAGGTGCCCGGGAGTTTCGCCAAGTTCCTCTTCATCCCCGACGTCCTCTGCATCGCCGCGGGACGTCAAGGCCGCGACGCCTGCATCCTCTCCCTTCACTGCTTCGTCTTCTTCAGGGACCGAGCACCATCACCTCGATCAGCGCCGTCCCCTTCGTCTTCTTCCTCTACGGCGGGAGCTCATCGCCGTCGGTCATCCCCGAGCTCGATCTACTCCACCAACCAACACTATGTGAGCATGATCACCTCCCACGCATGGTCCTCCTCTCGTTTGTGCCCTGTTTCGGCCATGTCCTCTCGGACCCGAGAGCTTCTTCGCCACGGCATAGTCGCCGGCTTAGTTCCGGTGACCCCTGCTTGCGTTCTTGCTTCCGCTGCAATCGCGCCGACGCGTAGGACATAAGGGTTTCGATTTCCGTTGTTGGTTTGCTCTGCCTCCACCACCGCGGGACCTCATCGCCGGCGAGGTTTCCGTTCGTGTTTCGATGCACCCGTAGCACCTTTACGATCGCCTCGTAGCGCAACATATTTTGGTGCCCTCCTCTGCGAGTTTTGGTCGCCGGAGTTCCTCCGACGAGCTCGCCCGCTGTTCTGCGCTCCCGCCTTGTCCTTCTCTGCTTCTTGCGTGCACTCGCGACCGCTTGCTTCGATGCTCATGCCGCTGCTCGCTTCGCTGGTCCACACCCCACAGCACCCGCAGGTCATGTCCCACGCTCGCGCATCACGCCCGCACCTTCGCACCACCCAACACAGCCAGAGCCTCGCCGTGCCTCGCTGCCGCGGCCAAGACGAGTTTCTGCACGAGCTCGTTCTCGAAGCGCTTCACCACGTCCCCACGCGCCCATCACTCCACACACACTCACCTATTTCCGCAGCCCCGCCGTCGGCCTGTGGTCGCGACGGTCTCCGTCTTGCTCGCCGGCGTCGTCACCCAGTTCGTCTGTGATCGACGAGGAAGAGGTCCTGGCTTTTGATTCGGTTCAAATTAAGCACACCCTTGTTTTGCATCAACAAGTAGCAGCATCGCAATGGTCAGCGCTCTGCTCCTCTATCCAGGAGGTCGTGGGTTTGAGTCCCAGGCGTGGCACCCTCTTTTGCTCTGTTCTTTTATTTCTTTTGCACACACCACAGCCACATGGGCCGAATCCTCATCTAGGCCGCTGCACAGTGCTGCTTCGGGCCCGTGCATATTTTTTTACCAGCCTGTGTATTTTAGCATTTTTCCAATGCATTCTTATTTACAGAAAATGCCCCTGTTTTGAATTGTTAATAACTAAATATGCATGCATCCAAATTAAACAAACTATACATGTAAAATGCTTAGAATTTTGTGTAGATTAATAATATGCCACTTTCATCCATGTTTAAAATGTTTAAAATGCTGTTTGTTTAAATTTGCTCAAATGCCATGTTAAAATGGTTTATTTCATAACTAATTAACCGTAGCTCCAAATTTAATAAACTTTATATGTAAATGGGGTGGAAAAATGCCTAGTTTAACATGGTGCACTTTATTTTCCTGTTTAACAACCTTAAAATATGGTTTAGGGCAGAACAGTACCAAATTCATTTTATGCACATGAGGATTTTTTCTGGAATTGTTGTGTGTTCTTCCGGCCTCATTTAAACTTGCCTAGTTAGGTAGTTTCATTATGCTTCACCCCTTGCCATGTTTAACAACATTTAATATTGATGAGTAGCAAAACCGAGAGAAAACTATTGATGTGGTGTTTTTGCAGTTTGAGCTCCACTTAATTTGTAGGATTGTTTGTGCACTTTGCCATGCCATGCCTCATTAAACCGGACATGCATCATACTTGATTGTGCATCATGTCATGTTCATGTGTGGTGTGTTTACCTTGTTGTGTGCTTCTTCTCGATAGTTCCCGTTTTGTTGCGATCGTGAGGATTCGTTCGTCTACGCTTGGTTCGTCTTCGTGGCTTCATCTCCTTCATGGACTCGTTCTTCTTCCTTGCAGGATTTCAGGCAAGATGACCGCTACCCTGGATCTCACTACTATCATTGCTATGCTAGTTGCTTCGTTCTATCGCTTTGTTGCGCTACCTATCACCTTTTTATCGAACCTCCCATATTGCCATGAACCCCTAACCTTTGACACCTTTCCTATGCAAACCGTTGTTTGGCTATGTTACCGCTTTTGCTCAGCCCCTCTTATAGCGTTGCTAGTTGCAGGTGAAGTTGAAGATTTCTCAATGGTGGAAAGGATTTTGGTTGGGATATCACAATATCTCTTATATTATTAATGCATCTATATATTTGGTAAAGGGTGGAAGACTCAGCCTTTTGCCTGGTGTTTTGTTCCACTCTTGCCGCCCTAGTTTCCATCATACCGGTGTTATGTTCCCGGATTTTGCGTTCCTTACGCGGTCGGGTGATTTATGGGACCCCCTTGACAGTTCGCTTTGAATAAAACTCCTCCAGTAAGGCCCAACCTTGGTTTTACCATTTGCCTCACCACCACCTATCCCTTTCCCTTGGGTCGGCCAACCCGAGGGTCATCTTTATTTTAGCCCCCCGGGCCAGTGCTTGTCTAAGTGTTGGTCCGAACCGAGCAACCTGCGGGGCCACCTCGGGGCAATTCGAGGGCTGGTTTTACTCGTAGCTTGACTTATCCGGTGTTGCCCTGAGAACGAGATATGTGCAGCTCCTATCGGGATTGTCGGCGCATCGGGCGGCTTTGCTGGTCTTGTTTTACCATTGTCGAAATGTCTTGTAAACCGGGATTCCGAGTCTGATTGGGTCTTCCTGGGAGAAGGTATATCCTTCGTTGATCGCGAGAGCTTGTCATGGGCTAAGTTGGGACACCCCTGCAGGGTATAATCTTTTGAAAGCCGTGCCTGCGGTTATAGGCAGCTGAGAATTTGTTAATGTCGCGTTGTAGATAACTTGACACCAGATCCGAATTAAAACGCATCAACCGCGTGTGTAGCCGTGATGGTCTCTTTTCGGCGGAGTCCGGAAAGTGAACACGGTTTCTGGGTTATGTTTGTTGTAAGTCGGAGTTCAGGATCACTTCTTGATCATTGCTAGTTCACGACCGTTCCTTTTGCTCTCTTCTCGCTCTTATTTGCGTATGTTAGCCACCATATATGCTTAATCGCTGCTGCAGCCTCACCACTTTACCCCTTCCCTTCCCTTTAAGCTTTGCTAGTCTTGATACCCATGGTAATGGGATTGCTGAGTCCTCGTGGCTCACAGATTACTACAACAATAGTTGCAGGTACAGGTTCATGCGATGATCATGACGCGAGAGCGATGCTTTCTTGCGTTGAGTTCTTCTTCTGCTTCTTCTTCGATCAGGGGATAGGTTCCAGGTCGGCAGCTTGGGCTAGCAAGGTGGATGTCGTTTGAGTTTCTATTTGTGATTCATCCGTAGTCGGATGATGCTCTTATGTATTGTGATGTTGTATTCATGTGGCATTGTATGCCTTATGTGTGTATCCCCATCTATTATGTAATGTTGATGTAATGATATCCACCTTGCAAAAGCGTTTCAATATGCGGGTCTATCCTTGGTGGGACCTTCGAGTTCCTTTTGGATAGGGTCGCATATTGGGCGTGACAAGTTGTTATCAGAGCCTCGACCGACCATAGGAGCCCCCTTGATTGTTGGCCATTGTTGAGTTTAGAAGAAAACTATTTTGAGTCTTAGGATTATATATATCGGAGAGTAGGATTCTTTTTACTCCTCAGTCCCTTCGTCGCTCTGGTGAGGTTTCTTGATGTAGATGTTTTGACTTTCCTCTCTTCAAATTTCACTAAATTTTTTTAGGATCACGCGGGTATCTTGGAATCGTTCCGATGGTTTTGCGACGAGAACATTGTTCTTGGTGCCTCCTGTCTATTATGTGGCATTGACCCGGGGAGTTGAGCTCCGAGGTGTTGTCGTCACAATTTTTTCGTTGTAGTTCTGGAATACCTGAGTTTTGCTGACATCGAAAACCTCTTTTATGCAGTTGTTGGTGAGATAACCTCGACGTCATCCAGTGCTGGGGAGTTCGGGAGTATTGCCATAGCACGTATAACGGATGCTTTTCGAAGGTTGAGGTACACGATTTCCAAAAGTTTCTTGGTTATGTGTTGACGGATGGATACAGCTTGGATGTAGGTATTGTTAGTTTGGGTGAGATATATTGCTTCCCCTGTATCCCCAACACCAGATTGCATAACCAGAAAGTTTCGGCAGTTTTATAGGTGGGAATTCAAGTAGATCTAGTTTTATCTTTCCAACAGACACATGATACGATATGGGATCTATCATATGTTTGTTTCCGGCTTATTTCTGCAAGCCAATCCTTTGTT
Organism: Triticum dicoccoides; assembly: GCF_002162155.2. Classification (NCBI taxonomy): domain Eukaryota; kingdom Viridiplantae; phylum Streptophyta; class Magnoliopsida; order Poales; family Poaceae; genus Triticum; species Triticum dicoccoides. The sequence continues at coordinate 7,539,090 of NC_041393.1, forward strand.
TTGTTTTGAGTTGTGGTATTTGAGTTGCTTCATGTCAAGTGTTGAGTCCATACCTTTTCAAGTGGTGTTCTCATATTTCTATGGGAGTACAAATCCTTTTGATCATTGAGGTTGTCATGTTAGTTCTTTTCCAACCGGCGTGCTTCTCTTCAAGTGGATCCGATCATTTTCAACATCCCCAAGATCATTTCTAAGTTTTCTCAATGGTGTTTGTTTCATCCGTCCCCAAGTTGTCTTTGTTTTCCCGCCCTCCCACCATTTTCTTCAAGGACTCAGATATCTTAATCAAGTATCCATCTTATGGATGTGAAGTTTCTCCATTCTTTTCCGTCAATGTTCTTATCCGGCGATTCTCACAAAGATTCTAATGGAGCTTCAAGTTCATTATTCTTCGTCTCTTTTCTTCTCCGGTGGATTAATTTCAAGTCTCGGTGTTATCATATCTCTTCCTGTTTTTTCACATATCTTCCCATGTGAATTTCTTATCCAAGGCTCTATTATTTATTCACCTCTCCCTGTTCATATCCGGAGTGCTGAAGATATCTCGGAAGATTCGTGCTTCCATTCTCTATCTGTTCAAGTTATTTTGAGGTTGTTATCTCATTCAAGCCATTTAATTGTGTTTCTCGTCATCATTTGTAGATCGAAGAAGAGTTCCTCTTAAATCCTTACCCGTTCTTCCAGAGAATCATGGTTCTAGCTTTATGCCATCCTCTCATAATTGTTTTTGATTGTGAGAATTCTTTTCTTACCTATCCGGAGCATGTCATGAGTTGTTTCCATTTCTTACCTCCGAAGGCCATCATGTCATAATTCTTCATCCTCAGCTTGTAGCTATCGTTCTCCAAATCTTACCGGTGCATCGTTCAAATATCCTCTAATCAGTTCATGTTCTCTTCTTTCTCATGTATCTAAATCCCTTCAAGTATCTTCATTCATTTTCAAATTCTTTCCAGTGAATTGTGCCCTTGCTACTCTCTTTTCCAATTTTCATGGTGGTTCGTTCAAGATTTTCACTTCCTTTGTTATCATATCAATTCATTCGTTGTTTCCAAATTCCACCGGTGGTTCCATCAAGACCTTCTCAAGTTTACGCTACATCCCTCTTAATCCTTTCTACGAGAATAAGTAATAAGCCAAATCCATTGCTTGTCATAAATTTAATTTGATGAAGGATAAGCATACAATAAATCTTATTCTTATTTCCTCGAGGTGATTCAATTCTTTTCTTCCAGAGATTGTTCATGATGAAGTAATTCTCGGTTCTAGTGTTCATCTTTTCTTTCCGGAGTTCCAAGTTCTCTCGGTTATCTCGTCGCGAAGCTCCATCTAAATCATCGCAAGGCTTCACCTTGTGTTTTTCAATTTCTCTTTCTTTCTATCATCCTTTTATTACCGAAGTTCTCTATGGAGTCTCTACATGGTGGTTCATCAAGGATTCTCTTCATTCTTCAATTGTTCTTCAAGATTTCTCTCGAAGTTATGATCCGCCAAGCTATACTCTAAAATAAACATGGTGCTCAACACATGTTTTACTTTGAGGAGTTCAAGTATTCTTCATCTTCCATTTTGAGGTGCAATTCTCCTACCTTATCTTTTGAGATGGTGTTATATCATTCTTGACAGTTTCCCTTCAAGTTTTATGATTCACAAGTTGTCAAGAATGAGATATTGTGAAACCATCATTTTCTCTTCGATCATGAATTGTTTCAACCCATATTAATCTCTTCGTTGGAGTTATCTTGTGTCATATTTCACCTAAAGCCTTGTGGTTCTTATCATTGATCCAAGCTTTCTCCATATCCTTCTCGGTGAAAGAGGTTTTTCATCTCTTCGTTGATCTCAAACAAGCAATTGTTTTTCGTTAGTGGCAGAATGTCATGTCATAGTCTTGAGATGTTTACATAAGCCCACTACAAGCTTATTCTTTTCGTTGTTGGTTTTCCAACAACCCCGTTGTAACCATCTTGGAAGGGTGCTTTCCAAGCTCATTTGTGGCACAAGTTGGCATTTTCTTATCCATTCTGTTACTCCAATGATCTATCTTCTATTCCTTCTTTCGGAGGCAATGTGATGTTGCTCTCCTCGCTCATCATCTTGAATTGTGAGGACCGTGTTCTTTTCATGCTTATCCATTTAACCGGAGTGCTGCCCGAATTCTTCCTCTCTCATCTTGTTTTAACCGAAGTGGTTTTGAATTCTATCTTGTCCATTAAACTCTTGATTCATGTCTTTGCAACCTTCAAGTTCTCGTAAAGTTCCTTGTTCCTCTTTTCTAACGGATTGTTTGCAATCTCGGTCATCTCTGTTGTACTCTTTCTTTTAATTGCTATCAATTGTGTTCAACTCCGTTCTGTTCTCTCTTTCAACTTTTCAACCTCTCAAGGTTCGTGGTTTCACTCGTTCGTCAAAGAAGCAACTTAGTTTACCTCTTATCTTCCTCTTCCTTTTCCCTCCGGTGCCATCCTAGATCTCGGGATGAAATCCTCTCGTAGTGGTGGAGTGTTGTAACGCCCCGGATACAACTTTCCATATTTGTAACTCCAACTCTTGCCTTTTCTGGAGATGCGATATGTTATTTCCTTCGTGGTTGGGGTTTTGTCATCTTGTTTTGCTTTGTTCCTTTATTTGTTGCATATGCCATGCTCATCATTTTTATTGCATTGCCTCTTGTCATTTTGCATGCTAGTCATATACCTTTTGGTAATCGTCATGTTGTTGCCATGTTCATCTTGTGCATTGCCCTTTATATATGTTGTGTGTTGCTCTAGTTTATGGTGTGCATCACCCCTTTTGCTATCTCTCTCAAACCAGGCCATGCACCATCACCTTCTCCTTCCTCTTCTTTTACTCCTTTATGCAAGTGCCATTTATCCCTTCTCCATTAATGTTCAATCTTTCCCAATAAATCATGCACCATGCCTACACACTATCTTCCAAATTTCAGACCCTTTGGAGTTGTTTTGGTTGCGTTCAAAAATGGCTCAAGTTTGAATTTAATTCAAACTTGGATTATTTTTCTACCTATAAAAATTGCCAAGTCAATTTATTAAAATTCTGCACAAATTCTGGACTCTAGGGATATTCTCATATCTCTCTCCACCCTCTCCATTATTCCTGTGCTTTTCTGTCTTGTTTTCTGTCTGAAGAAAAGAGAAAAGAAAAGCAGCAGTGGGCAGCCCAGCGCAGCTGCAGCGAAGCCCAACATCACCCGCAGCCCGGCTGGGCCGGCCCAACTCCCTCTCCCTCACGGCCACCTGCTCCCGTCCTAACGCCGTCGTCCTCCTCTAGAGACAGAGCGCTCGCACCGTTGCCGTGAGCTTCACGGACGCCGAGGTCGTACCGTCTGCCCCCTCCCCTATATAACCCCCTCGGCGTCCCCACCCACCCTAGGGTTTCCTCATTGCCGCCGCCACCTAGGGGTCTCTCCCCTACCCTCTTTCTCCTTCCTCGTGAGCACCCAAGCGAAATAGAGAGCGTCGTCTTGCTCGCCGGCGCGCTCTCGGTCAAGTCCAGCCGCAGCCAAGGTGCCCGGGAGTTTCGCCAAGTTCCTCTTCATCCTCGACGTCCTCTGCATCGCCGCGGGACGTCAAGGCCGCGACGCCTGCATCCTCTCCCTTCACTGCTTCTACTTCTTCAGGGACCGAGCACCAGCGCCTCGATCAGCGCCGTCCCCTTCGTCTTCTTCCTCTACGGCAGGAGCTCATCACCGTCAGTCATCCCCGAGCTCTATCTACTCCACCAACCAATGCTATGTGAGCACGATCACCTCCCACGCATGGTCCTCCTCTCGTTTGTGCCCTGTTTCGGCCATGTCCTCTCGGACCCGAGAGCTTCTTCGCCACGGCATAGTCGCCGGCTTAGTTCCGGTGACCCCTGCTTGCGTTCTTGCTTCCGCTGCAATCGCGCCGACGCGTAGGACATAAGGGTTTCAATTTCCGTCGTTGGTTTGCTCTACCTCCACCACCGCGGGACCTCATCGCCGGCGAGGTTTCCGTTTGTGTTTCGATGCACCCGTAGCACCTTTACGATCGCCTCGTAGCGCAACATATTTTGGTGCCCTCCTCTGCGAGTTTTGGTCGCCGGAGTTCCTCCGACGAGCTCGCCCGCTGTTCTGCGCGCCCGCCTTGTCCTTCTCTGCTTCTTGCGTGCGCTCGCGACCGCTTGCTTCGATGCTCATGCCGCTGCTCGCTTCGCTGGTCCACACCCCATAGCACCCGCAGGTCATGTCCCACGCTCGCGCATCACGCCCGCACCTTCGCACCACCCAACACAGCCAGAGCCTCGCTGTGCCTCGCTGCCGCGACCGAGACGAGTTTCTGCTCGAGCTCATTCTCGAAGCGCTTCACCACCTCCGCACGCGCCCATCACTCCACACACACTCACCTATTTCCGCAGCCCCGCCGTCGGCCTGTGGTCGCGATGGTCTCCGTCTTGCTCGCCGGTGTCGTCACCCAGTTCCTCTGTGATCCACGAGCAAGAGGTCCTGGCTTTTGATTCGGTTCAAATTAAGCACACCCTTGTTTTGCATCAACAAGTAGCAGCATCGCAATGGTCAGCGCTCTGCTCCTCTATCCAGGAGGTTGTGGGTTCGAGTCCCAGGCGCGACACCCTCTTTTGCTCTGTTCTTTTATTTCTTTTGCACACACCACAGCCACATGGGCCGAATCCTCATCTGGGCCGCTGCACAGTGCTGCTTCGGGCCCGTGCATATTTTTTTACCAACCTGTGTATTTTAGCATTTTTCCAATGCATTCTTATTTACAGAAAATGCCCCTGTTTTGAATTGTTAATAACTAAATATGCATGCATCCAAATTAAACAAACTATACATGTAAAATTCTTAGAATTTTGTGTAGATTAATAATATGCCACTTTCATCCATGTTTAAAATGTTTAAAATGCTGTTTGTTTAAACTTGCTCAAATGCCATGTTAAAATGGTTTATCTCATAACTAATTAACCGTAGCTCCAAATTTAATAAACTTTATATGTAAATGGGGTGGAAAAATGCCTAGTTTAACATGGTGCACTTTATTTTCCTGTTTAACAACCTTAAAATATGGTTTAGGTCAGAACAGTACCAAATTCATTTTATGCACATGAGGATTTTTTCCGGAATTGTTGTTTGTTCTGCCGGCCTCATTTAAACTTGCCTAGTTAGGTAGTTTCATTATGCTTCACCCCTTGCCATGTTTAACAACATTTAATATTGATGAGTAGCAAAACCGAGAGAAAACTAAAAAACTGATGTGGTGTTTTTGCAGTTTGAGCTCCACTTAATTTGTAGGATTCTTTGTGCACTTTGCCATGCCATGCCTCATTAAACCGGACATGCATCATACTTGATTGTGCATCATGTCATGTTCATGTGTGGTGTGTTTACCTTGTTGTGTGCTTCTTCTCGATAGTTCCCGTTTCGTTGCGATTGTGAGGATTCGTTCGTCTACGCTTGGTTCGTCTTCGTGGCTTCATCTCCTTCATGGACTCGTTCTTCTTCCTTGCAGGATTTTAGGCAAGATGACCGCTACCCTGGATCTCACTACTATCATTGCTATGCTAGTTGCTTCGTTCTATCGCTTTGTTGCGCTACCTATCACCTGTTTATCGAACCTCCCATATTGCCATGAACCCCTAACCTTTGACACCTTTCCTATGCAAACCGTTGTTTGGCTATGTTACCGCTTTTGCTCAGCCCCTCTTATAGCGTTGCTAGTTGCAGGTGAAGTTGAAGATTTCTCCATGGTGGACAGGATTTTGGTTGGGATATCACAATATCTCTTATATTATTAATGCATCTATATATTTGGTAAAGGGTGGAAGACTCGGCCTTTTGCCTGGTGTTTTGTTCCACTCTTGCCGCCCTAGTTTCCGTCATACCGGTGTTATGTTCCCGGGTTTTGTGTTCCTTACGCGGTCGGGTGATTTATGGGACCCCCTTGACAGTTCGCTTTGAATAAAACTCCTCCAGCAAGGCCCAACCTTGGTTTTACCATTTGCCTCACCACCACCTATCCCTTTCCCTTGGGTCGGCCAACCCGAGGGTCATCTTTATTTTAGCCCCCCTGGGCCAGTGCTTGTCTAATTGTTGGTCCGAACTGAGCAACCTGCGGGGCCACCTCGGGGCAACTCGAGGGCTGGTTTTACTCGTAGCTTGACTTATCCGGTGTTACCCTGAGAACGAGATATGCGCAGCTCCTATCGGGATTGTCGGCGCATCGGGCGGCTTTGCTGGTCTTGTTTTACCATTGTCGAAATGTCTTGTAAACCGGGATTCTGAGTCTGATCGGGTCCTCCTGGGAGAAGGTATATCCTTCGTTGATCGTGAGAGCTTGTCATGGGCTAAGTTGGGACACCCCTACAGGGTATAATCTTTCGAAAGCCATGCCTGCGGTTATAGGCAGATGGGAATTTGTTAATGTCCGGTTGTAGATAACTTGACACCAGATCCGAATTAAAACGCATCAACCGCGTGTGTAGCCGTGATGGTCTCTTCTCGGCGGAGTCCGGAAAGTGAACACGGTTTCTGGGTTATGTTTGTCGTAAGTAGGAGTTCAGGATCACTTCTTGATCATTGCTAGTTCACGACCGTTCCTTTTGCTCTCTTTCGCTCTTATTTGCGCATGTTAGCCACCATATATGCTTAGTCGCTGATGCAGCCTCACCACTTTACCCCTTCCCTTCCCTTTAAGCTTTGCTAGTCTTGATATCCATGGTAATGGGATTGCTGAGTCCTCGTGGCTCACAGATTACTACAACAACAGTTGCAGGTACAGGTTCATGCGATGATCATGACGCGAGAGCGATGCTTGCTTGCGTTGAGTTCTTCTTCTGCTTCTTCTTCGATCAGGGGATAGGTTCCAGGTCGGCAGCCTGGGCTAGCAGGGTGGATGTCATTTGAGTTTCTGTTTGTGATTCATCCGTAGTCGGATGATGCTCTTATGTATTGTGATGTTGTATTCATGTGGCATTGTATGCCTTATGTATGTATCCCCATCTATTATGTAATGTTGATGTAATGATATCCACATTGCAAAAGCGTTTCAATATGCGGGTCTATCCTTGGTGGGACCTTCGAGTTCCTTTTGGATAGGGTCGCATATTGGGCGTGACAAGTTGGTATCAAAGCCTCAACCGACCATAGGAGCCCCCTTGATTGTTGGCCGTTGTTGAGTTTAGAAGAAAACTATTTTGAGTCTTAGGATTATATATATTGGAGAGTAGGATTCTTTTTACTCCTCAGTCCCTTCGTCGCTCTGGTGAGGTTTCTTGACGTAGATGTTTTGACTTTCCTCTCCTCAAATTTCACTGAACCCGAGCGATCGATCGATGGCTATTAACTGAACCCGATGGAGTGATTCCTTCGCTACTGCTGCTAACTGAAGCCGATCGATGCTGCCTCTGGGATGAACAGTGAGT
>NC_041393.1:7546850-7609577 GCF_002162155.2 Triticum dicoccoides
GGTTGGATGAACAGTGAGCGATGGCGTTGCCTCTCGATGAACAGGAACCCATGGTGCGGAGGGCTGGATGAATAGTAGACGGTGGAGGGGTGGCCGTGGAGGGGTGGTTGAACAGGACCCCGTGGTGTGGAGGGCTGGATGAACAGTAGACGGTGGAGGGGTGCCCGTGGAGGGGTGGTTGAACAGTAGCCGGTGGAGTAACGCGCGGTGGAGGCTGGATGAACAGGAGCCCGTGGAGGCTGGAGGAGGTCGACGGTAGCCCGTGGAGGCTGGAGGAGGTCTACGGTGGAGATGAACAGTATCCCGTGGAGTCCCGTTTTGCGGTACACCACACCCCTACCCCCCGTTTCGACTGTAGCGCTCCAACACAAGTCCGTTTCGTCCATTTTGCGGTACGCCACACCCCTCCCGATGAATAGGACCCCCGTTTCGACCGTAGCGCTCCAACACAAGTCCGTTTCGTCCGTTTTGCGGTATGCCACACCCCTCCCGATCAACCGGACCCCCGCTTCGATCATAGGAGGTCCGTTTCCTCCGTTTTGTGGTATGCCACACCCCTCCCAATCAACAGGACCCCCGTTTCGACCGTAGAAAGTCCGTTTCCTTCGTTCTGCGGTACGCCGGGCCTCATTTCCATCGCCTGTTCCATCCAAGCCGGTTGGCTCCCACGCGTTCCGTTGCCTCCCGATGAACACGACGCATTCCGTTGCCTCCCCATGAACACAATGCATTCCGTTGCCTCCCCATGAACACGACGCATTCCGTTGCCTCCCCATGAACACGAGGCCTCACCGTACATATGCGTGACTAGGCGTTCGAGACCCCACCCGTATGTACACATACGTGGCCGTATTTTCTATCTTGCACCCTGGCCGCTGTACGTACGTGTACATGCTACGTGCGCGCCTCTACTATGACACGTACACGCTTCTACATCGACCAGTATATATGTATGTACAAGTTTGCGACCAGAATGACAACGCGACGTACGCTTCGACCAGGTGGGTCCCGACTGTCACGCAGTTCCTTGCATGCGAAAATGTAGCTGGTGGGTCCCAGCAGTCAGAGGGGCGAATCATTTTTTGCCTGGACGCACTTCCTTTGCGTGCGAAGATGTAACTGGTGGGTCCCAGCAGTCACGTGGGCGAATCGTTTTTTCCCCGGACGCACTTCCTTGCGTGCAAAGATGTAGCTGGTGGGTCCCAGCAGTCAGGGGGCAAATCTTTTTTTTGCCTGGACACACTTCCTTGCATGCGAAGATGTAGCTGGTGGGTCCCAACAGTCAGGGGGAAACTTTTTTTCACGAAATACGGTGGCCCATCCGGTGGGTCCCCGCTGTCAGGTGGAGGAATCATTATTTCCCCCGTAATAAGGAGGCACTTCCTTGCTGCGGCCGTGGACCCAACTGTCAGCCTCTCCACGTACAGTCCACATCCGATGGAAGTCGTTCCTTGACCATGTTGACCACGCCGCGCCGAGAGCACCACGGCGGTGGACGACGGCAAGGCCTAGGAAGGGGACGACTCGGAGCCGGGGAAGACGCAGTAGTGGATGCCCACGCAAAGAGGAGTATGAGGGTTCACTGGTTCGGCTGCAGTGTGAGGCTGCTGTCCCGTAGATTAACAGGGGGTGTGGGTGAGTAGAGGGATGGCCTGGCCAGCGGTGGGAGTAGTAGGGGTGGTGAGGCCTCTGCGGCATCACAGCCGGTCACGGGAGGCAGGAGCATGCGGCACGACCGGCGCTGGTTTGGGCGGCTGGAGCAAGAAGACCAGAGGTTGAAGAAGCACTACAACCGTTGGATGAACATCATACGGTAACAGGAGCTAGAATCGTTCATATTGACTAAGTTGACAAAGCCCTCCGTCCTTGTCAACTTGGTAGGCCCACAAGTCAGCCTCCCAGTATGCTGGGTTCCAGCTGGCAGAGGGAGTATTCGTTTCTTTGTGCATAATAAGGAGGCACTTCCTTGCATGCGAAGATAGCTGGTGGGTCTAACAAGTCAGCGGAGGGCACGTTTTTTTCGCGAAATACAGAGGCCCTTCAGGTGGGTCCCAGATGTTAGGTGGAGAAATCATTATTTTGCGCGTAATAAGGAGGCATTTACTTGTGTGCGGCCGTGGACACAGCTGTCAGCCTCTCCACGCACAGCCTACTTCCGATGGTGTCGTTTGTTGACCACGTTGACCACACCGTGCCGAGCACACCCAAGGTGGTGGACGACAGCGAGGCCCCGGACAGCAATGAGTCAGATATGGGAAGACGCGGGAGTAGAGTCGTAGACGGAGAGGTGTGCGAGGGTTAAATGGTTCTAGTGCTGTGTGGTTCGGCAGTCGGTGGAGAAGAACATGAGGTGTGGAGGGTTGGAGGGTTGGCCTGGCCAGCGGTGGAGTAGCGCTTCATAGCGAAGCGTGCTAAGCAGAGCTACTAGTAGCAGGAGGCGGGAGGTGGTCCCGGCGGCGCTGGAGGAAGAAGACGAGAGATTGAAGATGGATGCCGACCATTGGATGTAAATCCAACGGCTAACATGTCAGAATCATTTGTTGACTAAATTTACAACGAATTGCGTTGGCTTCGACCTATTGGCCCACATTTCAGCCTCCAAAAATGTGGCACGTATTCAACCCATTTTTTTTAGAATTTACAGACTTTTTTTTGCACGGTAGAATTTACAGTCAATTTGACCTTTTTTTTGAATTACAGCCGTTAGCTGGGCTCGGTCAACAATTAATGTAGCTTTCATGCGGCCCATTTATTTTATTTCCTAAAAAATCACAGGCCATTTGCACTTTATCTAGATACACGATTTTGCCGGGCTGATTCTAGTTATAATGTTGGGTTGGGCCAGCAATGTTATCAAAAAATAAAAAAGGGCTGAGCATTTTGTTATAAATATATTTAAATAATAAGTGATATTATTACATTCGTCCTTAAATCTTACCAAGCTTTTATACACGATCACTAGGATTTTCGTGCCAAAACAATCCAGGATTTTATTTGTTAAGAATTTATTTTTAGAAGTTAATAAGATGTGGGATATTGTTTTCTTACATATGTAAGTATCTGTTAAATATATGGTGACAATGAAAATAATATATAATAACATATACAATAATTTAAATATATATAATATAGTTAAAAGGGAAACATAAGTTGTACCTGGCGTTCCTATTCTTATATAGAAAAATAGAACAGACCGCTGCGTTTTCTTCAAAAAATACATAAATTAGGCTGCCAAAAATAAAACCTCAGATAGGAGGTCCATAGGCCGGTCGATACATGACGGCCCTAAGAAAATACAAACAGGCCCTCCCATCCGAGGTCGTGAGCTGCGCATGTTAAAAATGAAAGCCTAGATGGGGCAGCCCAAAACCACGTCCAACACTTGCCAAAACTCCGTCCCTTGTTTTTTCTGTGTTTCGCACACTCAACATTGTGTGGGCATTTTGACTGTGCATCATATGAAGATGTGCTATGCATGAATGTTGATCAGCATGATGTTAACTGGCTGGTAGTTCCATTTTCGTCCACGAATAAAACTTCCAACATGATGTTAACCCTGTTTGAAAAGGCCGTGTTAATATAAATGCTCTGCCTCTGGAAGTTGAAGTTTCTTATCTGAAACTGAACTTGCAGTTTCTTATCTGAAAATGAAACTTGTAGTTTCTTCTCGTCTGCACTTTTATACTCCTATGAAACTACATTTTTTTAAGTGCTAAAAATAGATCTCTAGAATTCATAAAATTCTTCATATACTCAATACTGCAAATCTGAAATTCAAAAGACATTCATATCTGAAAGTACTCTCAAAATACACAACACAAAACACAATTCACAACCTACAAATACTGAAAATCCTAAGCTCCTCCTGACAATTCACAACCTGCCTGACTATTGGGCTGGGGGGCAGTCCCCTCCTATTCCTCGGCGGCAGACAGCCGCCCCATGAGACGATGTGAACGGCGAGGGAGACGATGGCGGGGAAGCGTCGTCGGGCCAACTGCTTTTCTCCTCTTGTAGTTGGGTTCGGTCGATGAAGACTCCACCGGCTCGCTCTGGTAGGACACCCTCACAAACGGCACCCTGTAGATGCTCGATCCTTTAATCTCTGGTGGATGCTCCATTTGGGATCGATACTCCCACCACCGCTCCCTCACGATCGGATTCGGTGAATCTGTTTGCTCCATGGCCCAGAGGAGCAGCTCTATGTACTCCGGCGCGACTCCCTCCGGGAGTATCACCGCCTTTTCGCTCTATTGCAGATATTTGGCCATGGATGTCGCCGTCGCCGCTAGTTGGTCCTTGTTGTCAAATCAAGACTGTATCTCCAACATCCTAGCTAGCTTCACAGGGTCGCCGTCTGCGATCCTCACGTATCGGTTGTACTCCTCCATCGATATACTTCTCCACAGCACCTTCACTCGCCGGCGGTGGTTTTTGAATGGAAGAGGAGAGGAGTGGCGCTGGTTTTGGATTATAACGGGAGAGGAGTGACGCTGGTTTTGGACTGGAACAGGAGAGGAGGGGCGGTGGTTTTGAAATGGAAGAGGAGAGGAGTGGCGCTGGATTTAAATTGGAACAGGAGAGGAGCGGCGGTGAATTTAGATTGGAACAGGAGAAGAGCAGAAGAGCGGCGCTGGTCTTGGAAGTATTTTTTTGTTGTTTTGCGTATTTTGGGTCAAAGTTTGACCATGTACTGTATGTGATAAGCAAAATGCGAATGCATGTCACCAAAAATTGTATCGTTTGGTTCGTATCTGAATGTACTTTCAAATTATATTATTTTTGCAACGTATAACATATATTTTATGTGCGAAAATCATGGTCAATTATGACCCAGCATAAAAAGGAGACTAGTTAATGTGGGGTCGCTTTCTTAATTGAAGGGTAAATTGATTTTGATTTTGATCCAGTCACAGCGCGCCGACCCTCTCGCCCAATCCTAAATCGCTGCCGCACGCTCCTCACCCTCTTCTCCATTGCAAAACCACCTCCTCTCCTCTCCATCATCTCCATTCCAAAACCACCATCTCGCCTCTCCCTCTTCTGATCTTCTCCATTGCAAAACCACCTCCTCTCCTCTCCGTCATCTCCATTCCAAAACCACCATCTCACCTCTCCCTCTTCTGATCTTCTCCATTGCAAAACCACCTCCTCTCCTCTCCATCATCTCCATTCCAAAACCACCTCCTCTCCTCTCCATCATCTCCATTCCAAGACCACCGTCTCGCCTCTCCCTCTTCTGATCTTCTCTCCATTGCAAAACCACCTCCTCTCCTCTCCATCATCTCCATTCCAAAACCACCTCCTCTCCTCTCCCTCTTCTCTATTGCAAGACCACCATCTCTCCTCCCATCTTCCAAAGCTATCACCGAACCACTCAGAACGACATCTATGGAGAGGATGTAGTAGTGAATCAGGCAGATCGCCGACGGCGACCAGGCAAAGTTAGCCAGGTTGAAGGAGATCCTTAGTTGGTTTGACAATGAGTGGGAGATTTCGAGGACGGTGCGGGCCATGTGGCAATGTATGCGAAAGAGCGAGACGGCGGTGATGAGGGTAGCGATGTACATGTACTCCTTGGCGGCAGCCACGCCGCAGTCCTCTAAGTTCATCGAGTACCTCCTATGGGCGATGGAGCAGACAGATTCGCCGAGGCGACAGTCAGGCGGAGGTGGTGGGCGTACAGGTCGAAGGTCGAGCACCCAGAGGATAACGAATCGATCGAGTATGCTGTGCCGTTCGTGAGGGTGCAGAGCCAGCCGGAGCCACAAGAGTATTCGTTCTCCCACCGCAAGAGGAGGCCGAATGACGCGACGTCGCTTCCCCAATGTTCTCCACGGTTCCCTCGACGCTCGCCTCGTTTCAACGGCGGCGGTAGGGTTTAAGGTAAGATTCGCACGAACCTAATCTTCCACCTGCTCATGCTTACAATTAGTGTGACAGCTAATGAAAATCATGCTTACAATCAGTCTCCGAGTACTACGCCAATCACCCTAAAATAGCTCTGGACCTTTGGGTCAAAGTTGTGACACAGTGTACAAATAAAGAAAAATAGATTGGTGCTTCTTTCAGAAAGGAGTACTCCCTAGAAAACTGCCAATATAAGCTACTAGTATTTGGTTAGAGGATTTGCTGCCGAGAAAGATTCGTCCACATAGAGCGCCACACATCCCACTGGTTGTGGTGGATGCCAATGCGTGCATGCAGCATGGTTGTTGTCAGTAATTTTTACTTGGCACACCTCGCACTCTGCATATATGCCGGTTCCATACGTACATTTGTGCAGTTCCACCAAAAAGCAGCTGAATAACCCTGTTTGCACAGATAATGAAAAAGCGTGATTACATTATAGTGGCACTAGTTGATGAAACACACAAAATAAGTAGAAGAAAATATTGCGATAATATCATAGTATGCCATGCTGCGAGGGCGAGATGGGCATCGTCCCAAGTCTCCTAGATACACCTTCTGCCAGTGATGAACATCAGTGTATAACAGTAGTACAAGGAGGCGCCTTGAGACATTCAAATCTCTATTTTTGTACATATCAACTAAAATTAAGCACCCCAGTTTGCAGAAACGCTTAAACATTATCAATGGGACTAGTTGATGAAACATACTTTAACAAAGAGAAGCACTTTCTTTATCTACATTGGAAATGAAATGATAGAGATGACACTTGCTCTATTTTAACTGTATTATTACTTCATTTTATCAGTGACACTAGGGTCGAGCAGGTGGCAAACAAGGTGTACCATGCATCGCAAGGATGGAGGCCGGGGGTGCTTAGACTGGGATGCTAAAGCTGGCTCTTTCAGTCACCAACATGGATGATTCAATTCATGGGACCTTTTGGTGCAGTTCACCTAAAATGAAGCAATGTCCCGTGAGCTAGCAGCTTCTTCTTCAATTTTTTTTAAGAAAAGGGCTCCAGCCCCGGTTCCATTTCCATTAGAAAACGAAACCCACAGAGCTTCTTCTTCATTAGTTGCAATAAAATTGAGCAACATCAAGGTTGGTTGTGAAGCTCCTGGAATGCTCAACTATAATTTGGATATCATTTGTGCAGTTCAACTAAGATCGAGCGTGAAATGTATATCTCTGTTTGCACAAAAAAGGTGGAAAGGAGGGTGACTAACAAGTAACAAGTGATGAAACATGCATCAAATGAAAAGAAGCATGTTCCTTATCTGAATGGAAATCCTACAAGGACAGTAGCAATTTCTAAAGCAGTGGCATTGCTAGATATTAGTGTGGGCATCAGGATTAACTATGACAACCGTTAAATACGACATTACTTTGGGCATGGGAGAGTAGGCGGACCAGGACAGTTGCATTTCTAACGAAAAGAACCAACTTATCTTAATGGGAAATTTTAGCAGGACATGTAAAGAAGTGCCATTGATTCATATTACTGGAGGCATTACATTGAAAACAACATTGGTTTAACATGTCCTTACTTTTAACAGTGCGACTGCTACATTTTACCAGTGGCATTACATAAGAGTGGCTCGGGGCAAGAAACATCAGAACAGGATATCTGGGTTGGTCCCATTTTTGTTCGGTATAGCCACCTTATACTGTGTGAGGCTAGCAAATCTAGTGCTGGACTTACTCTGTTGACTTGTCCCCCAGTACCACTTTCTTTCCTTTTTCAACCAATAGATCGGATTTATATTGAGTTTGTACTGCATTTCCCTATATTTCCCTATTAGACCTAGAGACCAGTTGGATAGCCAGTCTCTGCTACTTTTCGCCCCCATTATTTCCTCTTTCGACCAAGTCCTAGATTCAGGTAACAAATCCTCCCCCACCTCCACCCCCTTTCTTCCTTGTTTGAACGAAGTAGTACTAGATTCGAGTGCATGAACTAGTTTTACCTCTTAAACGTAAAAAAATAGGTGGTTTTCGAATAGCCGATCGATCCTATCTACGAGGGGGCCTGAGAAATAGTAAAAGTTACTAATGCAGCGACGTTAGGAGCTCGGGAAGTAGAGTAAGGCCGGTTTCGAAGGAAGTTATACCTGATGGTCGCCAGGATGTCGCTAGGTGGGCGGCGGGAGGCCGGATCTTCCCACACTACAGCAGCGAGGAAGAAGAGGTCGGAGGCCCTCCCTCGCCAGCGGTGCTTGGGAGAGAACAACAAGGCAGGCTGATCGGGATGCGCCCAGCAGTGGATAAGAGCCGTCGCCGAGGACGACCGCGTGAATGTTGCACCTTCTCACCTTCCCCGGCGGAGAGGATCCGGCTGGATTTGTGACCAACGGTGAGCAGAGAGAGAGAGAGTGTGGCCACCGCTGTCATCTTTAGATCTGGAGAGGCCGAGACGGTGTGAAGAGAGCAACACTAGCAAGCAAGCGCGGAGGCTCCTGCCTATATAGTGGAGTAGTACTTAGTTTTCTTTTGTCTACCGGAGCCGGCTTGACCTCGTTAATGACTGTCGAGAAGTCTTCATGCACGTGGCTCGGAGGCGCAGTTGTCGTCATTTTGATCTGAAGCGCCGAATTATAACATATAACACGAAAAAAATGCCACATGACAATAAATCATAACCTCACTGCCCAAAGGAGACAACATGAATCCCGACGGAGAAACTAGACGAGGAACAAAGCTCAAATTAAAGATAAACTCGTAGAAAAGGGGTCCGTCGATAGATGTCTAATTAACATAGCCGGCTTGACCTAGATGGCAGCCGAGTAGTCACTGTTCGTGCATGTGCCCCCAATGACTAGCCCAACTCAGTTGTCGCTGTTTAACCCTCGCAGTGATCCGAAGCACATGACACATAATTTTGCGAGATGACAAGAAACCTTTTTTTAGATTTCTCACCACAACTACAGCCATGTACAACACAGCCTGTACGATATGTAGACGATAGCCAATCCAGGCGTGTCTGCTGGAGTCTGGTCACATGCATCGACGAACTGATCTTCTGTGTCTTGCAGGGATCGTCCAGGCACCAACGTAGTACAACACTTCTCTAGTACTATCGCTCGTCTCCCTCTTCTATTAAGTCACCTGACTTGAGGGGTCGGGGAATGTGCCTATGGTCGGTTCTCAATTGCCGTCCCACATGTGTGTGCGAACGCAATATGACGCGCGTTCCATTCGAAGAGCAGCATGCCAGACCGACCGACCGTCTGGGGTGCGACGCGAACGCGACGTGCGTGCTGTATACTCCGTACATGTGTACCGCCGTTTTCTAGACGCTTTGCTCCATGGCGCGGGCGCAATCCATGGATACAAAATTAGTATACTGTATACTATTTAAAAGTTGAGGGCGAGGCTTTTCCTGCCTGGTAGGCGGCGGGACAGTTCCGCCTAGTCGGTTCGACAGAGACGCCAGAAGACGAGGGAGTAGGCTGCTGCAAACGTAGGGCTGTGTGATTTGACAGTGAGTTACTGCTGGACAGGTGGGGCCCCGTGATTTGACTTGCCATTATCATTTTAACTGCAGCGCTACGACCATCGTGAGTCTCCTGATTCCTGACCACCTCCATACAGGTGCCTCTCCCAATGCTCCACCATGTAGTAGTAGAGGCTGGCTCTTGCATGAGAGCCCACTTCTCCACTTTTTCCTTGCCTCTCTTTCCTCCACATATGCAAAAATGCCATGTAAAGCGCACTATTGTACTTACTTGCTCCTACAGGTGCTTAAGCTTGCCACATAGGCATAAAGTCTGATGTGGCAAGTTAATCAAGAAGAGAGAGACTAGTTTGGTGACCCAAGGAAGAAACGGTGCTAAGCGCGTGTACCTAGGTGAAAATACAATTTTGAGTCTATAGCTAATTAAATGAAGCAAACTTAGCAACACCATTTCATTGGAAGAGGTCACTCCTTGGCAAATGCAGTAAATACTAGTACTCCCTGTGTCCCATTATATAAGAACGTTTTTGACACTACACTAGGTAGTGTCAAAAATGTTCTTATATTATGGGACGGAGGGAGTACGAAGAAATAGATAGAGAGGAGTAAAAAAATACACTAATAGCCAACCTTGTTGTAGTATGAGTGACTAAGTGATGACTATGTATGACATGCGAACATCAGATAGCCTAACGTACCCTGTTAAATCTCCAAGGGTGCGATCACGCGAGGACGCGATGGTCATGGTAGGCGCGACCATGATACGGGCTGCTGGCAGCCCTTGGATCTGAGATCAAACGGTCGCATGCTAAGTTGCCGAAAATTTTAAGAATAACCCTCCAGGATAGGATATTCACCCATAGGTCTAGAATCACGCCATGCAACCGTTCGATCTCAGATCCAAGGGCTCTCGAAATCCCGTATCATGGGAGAATGGAAAGCCACTACCCTGCCGTTCGCACGCTGGCAGTTCGCTCCTACTCTTTCCCGCACGTCCTTTAATACTACGGCGGTTCGCTCCTAGTCGTCCCGTCCATTCACATTATGGCAGTTCCACTATTCCTAACCCTCCTCCCAAATCCATGGCGTCCCAAATCTCCCCGATCGGCTATGAGTACAAGGTTAGAACCATCACCGGCGATGAGTTCGATGTCATCTACACCCGTACTTCTGCGACGGTGAAAGGATGCCTTTCTCGCTTTAGACGCATGTTCGAAAACTCACATGATGAGTGGGTCGCTGGGCTAGATGTTGAGTACACCACAGTCGTGGGACGAGAGAAGGATCTAAAGGACAAAGAGAGGAAGAAGCCCGCCGTGATCCAGGTTTGCGTACATAATGTTTGCTTGGTCTACCACATATGCCATGCCGACGTTGAGTGCCAGGATTTTAAGAACTTCCTCGAGGAAAAAACAGTCAAATTCGTTACTGTAGACTTTAATAATGACAAAGAAATCCTGCGTCGGATAGGCCTTGTTGTAGGCAACCCCTTCGACCTCTAGAAGAATCAGCTGGTGCCCTCTCGTCAACCCTCAATGCTGACCCTGGCAGGAGCCATGGTTCATCCTTCGTACCGCGAACTGGAGAAACCTCATTACATGTTTCATCGTCATGCATGGAAGCGGAATGTACTAGATATAGACCACATCCACTACTCTGCAATGGATGGCTACCTATGTTTCAATATCTACAAGTGTTGGATGAAGAGCAACAGCCAAGTTGGCGGTTCAAGCAAAGAAGTATCGGCCAAGAGGAAGAGGGACAAGGACAAAGTCGAGGACGTGGACAAGGACTCCGAGTAAGGTGGCAGTGTCGTTACTCATGGCGGTTCTAAACTTCTAATGCAGTGTCTACCGGATTAGTTGCATAGTTTAATTTCAGGTGTGCTTAGTTTAATTTGAGGGGTGTGTTGTGCTGAGCCCCCAGCAGAACTATGCTATGTTTCTTCTCGTTACTTTAACTCTTCAGTATGTACATACTAGTACTAGTATTTCTTTAATAGAATTTAGCACCCCAATTAAGCACGTACTAGCTTTTTTAATAGTACTATATGCATAATTTGGCGACGAGCGCTCTCTATATGTACCACCTTTTTTTAAAATTTCAATTTTTGCTCCATGGCGCAATCCATCGATAGTGGAGTACTACTGTACAAAAGTATACATTTTTAAAAGGCTAGCGTACTGTTCATCACATATATATAGCCAGTTAAATTCTCAACCTAGAACGACGTGCATGCCATGTAGTAAACCGATCCGGAGGAAGTATAGTAAAAATGAGGTGATTTTACCCAGCGATCGGCGGGGGAGCATGGCCTGTCATGCGGTCCCACGTGTCATGATGTACCAAGGCGATGCGCGTGTCCCTCTTGAGGAAGAAGCAATACTAGTACGTGGTTTGAGATGATGTCGAACCGAAGTGTGAAATAATGGTTGCTTTGTCCGTCTGGGAAGGTGCGACATTGTGATTTGACGTCTCATTGCTCATTACTAACACTGGGCCGGTACGAGTGGGGTGCGTCCCCCCTGCTGTTCTGCACTGTTATTTGGTGCTAGACACGTCGACCCGGTTGCACATGAGATGACCCCCACATCCTTTGTCAAAATAAACATCACCCCGATCAATGCATTTCACTCTTCCGTGCAACGGACGGGCACCATACTTGCTACTACAGGTGCTTAAGCTTGCCACATAGGCATAAAGTCTGATGTGGCAAGTTAATCAAGAAGAGAGAGACTAGTTTGGTGAACCAAGGAAGAAACGGTGCTAAGCACGTGTACCTAGGTGAAAAGACAATTTTGAGTCTATAGCTAATTAAATGAAGCAAACTTAGCAACACCATTTCATTGGAAGAGGTCACTCCTTGGCAAATGCAATAAATACAAGTACGCCCTGTGTCCCATAATATAAGAACGTTTTTGGCATTACACTAGTGTCAAAAACGTTCTTATATTATGAGACGGAGGGAGTACGAAGAAAGAGATAGAGAGGAGTAAAAAAATACACTTATAGCCAACCTTATAGCCAACCTTGTTGTAGTATGAGTGACTAAGTGATGACTATGTATGACATGCCAACATCAGATAGCCTAATGCACCATGTTAAATCCCCAAGGGCGCGACCGCGCGAGCGACGTGACGGTCGTGGTAGGCGCGACCATGATACGGGCTGCTGGCAGCCCTTGGATCTGAGATCAAACGGTCGCATGCTAAGTTGCTGAAAATTTGCAGAATAACCCTCCAGGATAGGATATTCGCCCATTGGTCTAGAATCACACCATGCAACCGTTAGATCTCCGATCCAAGGGCTGTCAGAAGCCCGTATCATGGGAGAATGAAAAGCCACTACCCTGCCGTTCGCACGCTGGCAGTTCGCTCCTACTCGTCCCCGCACGTCCTTTAATACTACGGCGGTTCGCTCCTAGTCGTCCCGTCCATTCACATTACGGTAGTTCCATTAATCCTAACCCTCCTCCCAAATCCATGGCGTCCCAAACTCCCCGATCGGCGGTGAGTACAAGGTTAGAACCATCACTGGCGATGAGTTCGACGTCATCTACACCCGTTTTTCCGCGACGGTGAAAGGATGCCTTTCTCGCTTCAGAGGCATGTTCGAAGACTCACATGATGAGTGGGTCGCCGGGCTAGATGTTGAGTAAACCACAGTCATGGGACGAGAGAAGGATCTAAAGGACGAAGAGAGGAAGAAGCCCGCCGTGATCCATGTTTGTGTGCATGACTTATGCTTGGTCTACCACATACACTAGTAGAAAACATGGCATTTGTCCCGGTTCGTAAGGGCCTTTAGTCCCGGTTCATGAACCAGGACTAATGGGTCGTTACTAATACCTCCCCCCTTTAGTCCCGGTTCAAACACGAACCGGGATAGATGGTCCTCCACGTGGCCGGTGCGCCAAGCCCACGCAGGGGGGCCTTTGGTCCCGGTTGGTGGCACCAACCGGGACCAAAAGGCATCCACGCGTCAGCATTCCAGTGGCTGGGGTTTTTGTTTTTTTTGAAAGAAGGGGGGTTGGGGGTTTTGGAGGGTTAATTTAGGTGTTTCATATATCGTGTTAGCTAGCTAATTAATACAGAGAAGTGTCCTGTCTTATGTTCGTGCTTGGTCGATGCTACATACTATATACATAAGTGATCGAGAGAACCATTGAGTACAGAAGTTCGTCATGCATACCGAGAGAAGTGATCGATCGACCTCTCCTTCTCCGAGAGATTGGTCGAACAACAAGTTTTCGTATCATGTATCCTACGCTACTGGCTACATACATGTACAATATGTATAAGATCTCTTAATTACAATCCCCTAGCATTTGAAATCAACTCCCACATGGTATTCTCCGGCTTTATTGATGACGTGGTCAAGAAAGAATCCCGCCAATTCCTCTTGAATTGCTTTCATGCGCAGGCGGAGAAGGAGGCGGAGTTCCGCCACGCGCCGAAGAAGGAGGCGGAGTGCCACCACGCGTGCCTTGATCGTCACTCGCCGGAGGAGGAGGCGGTGGAGGAGGCGGAGTGCCCTGACTCGCCGGAGGAGGAGGAGGAGGCGGAGTGCCCTGACTCACTGGAGGAGGAGGAGGCATCCAGTTCGGAAGGTTGATGAGCTCCTTCCGCCATAGGCATGCAGTCTTCAGAGCAGAACCCAGCCTAGTCTCCCCTTCACCGGTAGAGTGGTCAAGCAGGAGGTCCTCAAATCCCTCCGTTATTTCATCCACCATCACCCTAGCATATCCTTCTGGAATCGGTCGGTAGTGATAAGTTGCTCCGGGTCCAGTAGGATAAACAGAGCCAACAACCACCTTGACCTTCAAATTCATCCATCGCGCCATAATATGGCAATTTTGAGACTCTGTGATAGCATCCACGGGATAGCTGGCAGGAGCCGTCAAGACATGCTCCGGCTGAAGCAGCTCGGTGGAAGCCACACTGCTTCTCCGCTGAGATGGCGGGGTAGCTTCGGGGGAAGCTTCGGCAGGTCGTTTGCTACGATCTGCTGCTTCTCGTTCCTCTAGCCCCATTACCATTTCGTGCAGCGCCTGCAGTTGGCCCTGCTCCAGTTTGTTCCTCCTCTCGTTGGTTTTGTAACCCCCTACGTCCGAAAAACCAACCTTCCATGGAGTGGAGCCTGGCGTGCCTCGTGTCCATCCAGGGTGCTCAGGATTCCCGAGGGCCATTGTGAGCTCATCCTTCTCCCTGTCTGGAACGAACGTCCCTTGCTGCGCTGCATTGATATAGTGTCGAAGGTTCTTGAGGGGTATTTGCAGTTGCTCGTCCGTCCAACGGCACTTCCCTGATACAGGGTCCAAGGTTCCGCCAGCCCCGAAGAACCAAGTCCGGCAACGGTCTGGCTAGAACATTGTCTCTGGTTCGATCCCTTTTTCAAGCAGATCATTCTCCTCCTGGACCACTTAGGCCGGGCTTTGAGGTAGCAACCTGACCCTGTGCGATGCTGTAGCTTCTTCTTCGCAGCATTTTGCTTGTTTGTCGCCGACATCTTCTTACTCTTTTGCGATGTCATGTGGGCCACAAATGCGGGCCACTGATCTTTGATCTTCTCATATTTGCCGATGAATTCTGGTGTCTTTTTTTTGTCGACAAACTTGCTCCGCTCTTTCCTCCACCTCCTGAATAGGCTTGCCATCTTTTTAAGAGCACAAGACTTGATTAATTGCTCTTTAAATGGCTTCTCCGGATCCTCCTATTGCGGTAGGGTGAAATTTGCCTTCAGCTGAGTCCAAAGATCTTCTTTCTGCATATCATTGACATAAGACACCTCAGGGTCTTCCTCCTTAGGCTTATACCATTGCTGGATGCTGATCGGGATCTTGTCCCTAACAAGAACCCCGCACTGAGCAGAAAATGTGTTCTTTGTCCGGATGGGTTCAATCGGTTCGCCATCGGGCGCGATTTCTATGATCTCAAACCTTTCATCCAAGCTCAACTTTTTCTTCGGGCCTCGTCTCCTTACCGAAGTTGTGCTCGATTCGGAGGGCTAGAAATTAAAAGGAAGAAATATGAGAGTAATTAATATGTGTACATATACCAAAACAATGGATGCATCAATTAACTAGTCAGCACGGGCTTAACTAATATATATATACCTGGCCGGACTCGGTTCGGTCACCGGAGCAGTCTGCACGGTCTCCTTCTTGTACCTCCATTGTGTCACCGGAGCCATCATGAACATACCCCTCTTCTTGTACCGGCATTAATGGGCCGAAGCCATCATGAACATAGCCCTCTTCTTCACCCAGTCCTTCCTGACCATCAGTGTCGTTGAGAAATGACGCAACTTCATCACGTCCTTGTGGGATTATGTGCCCCAACATCGCTTCTGTTGCTTCGTCTCGGGAGTGCTCCATAGTTTCTGCAAATATTTACAACATGTCAATTATTATTCAAACATGGTACAGATGGATATATATATTAGTGGAAAACGTAGAACTAGATAGCTAATCACAATATTGAATCATGTTAGTGGCCTCGATGCTGCTTCTCTAGGGTTTGGGGTCGCCTTGACACATGCTTCAAGGGTTTGGGGTGGCCTCGACGACAACGCTCTTTTAACTTGGTAAATTTGGGTGGCCTCAAGAGTTTTGGTCGAGCGAGAGGGCCGAGGGGGGTGCTGCCATTGTATAGGTTATAACGGTCGAGAGGGGGTATATATATCAACCGCCCCTCATGTCGAAGTTATCTCGAGGGGGCGGCGAGGGCGAAGGCGAGCAGCCTGACGGCGACAGACCCGATAAAACATATATAAGAAAATGAAGAAGAAATAAAAAGAGGAGAAGAAGAAAGGAATAGAGGAGAAGATCGAAGAAAAAAAAGAAGAAAAAAAGAGGAGAAGAAGAAAGGAATAGAGGAGAAGAAGAAAAAATAGAAAAAAATCTATTTTTTCTTCTTCTCCTCTATTCCTTTCTTCTTCTCGTCTTCCTTTTCTTCTTTTTTGTTCTTCTTATTTATTTCTCCGCTATTCCTTTCTTTCTTCTTCTCCTCTTCTTTTTCTTCTTCTCCCTCGAGAAAGGAAAATAATTAAGGAAAAGGAAGAAAAGAGGAAGAAGGAAGAAGGAAGAAGAAGAAGAAAGGAATAGAGGACAAGAAGAAAAAATAGAATTTTTTTTTCTATTTTTTCTTCTTCTCCTCTATTCCTTTCTTCTTCTCCTCTTCTTTTTCTTCTTTTTTCTTCTACTTATTTATTTCTCCTCTTCTTTTCCTCTCCTCTTCTTCTTTCTTTCCTCTTCTTATTTTCTTCTTTCCTATCCTTCTTTTTCTAAAATTGTAACTTTTGCATATATAAAACTTTTCTAAAATTGTAACTTTCTATATATGAATAAAATACTTTCTATGAACAAAAAAACATTTTTAACATATATATTTAGCAAATTCTAGCCACATACATCACATACACATATACATTATAGCCACATACACATATACATCACATATGAACAAAAAAATAAACTAATAAAAATAAAAAACATATAGTAACATATGAACAAAAACATATAGCCACATACATACACATACATTATAAATATATATGAAAAAATAATTAAACTAATAAAAAACAGAGCCGAACAGAGGGGCCTGGCGGCAGCGGTGGCGCCGGCGGGGCAGGGCAGGGGTGCAGGTGCGCGAGGCAGGGCAGGGGTGCGGGAGCGAGGCAGGTGCTCACAGGGGGGTGGCGGGGCACGGCGGGCGGCGTCGGGGTGCGGGGAGCGGTGCCGACGTTGGGGCAGATGGCGTCGAGGGCGGCGGGGACGGCAAAGTTGAGCAGCCTGACAGCGTCGGAGGCGGCGGCGACGGTGAGGTGGACCAGCCTGACGGCGTCGGAGGCGGCGGCGACAACGAGGTGGAGCAGCCTGACGGCTCGGCGGCGACGGCGACGAGGCAGATCGAGCAGCGGGCGTTGGGCGGAGAAGAAAGGGATGGATTTTGGAGAAACTGCTAAGTGCTAGTTATATATAAAGAGAATTGGTCCCGGTTCGTGAAACCAACCGGGACCAATGCCCCCTTTAGTCCCGGTTGGTGCCACCAACCGGGACCAAAGGCCTCTTTTCAGCAGCCCAAAGGGCGGGAAGCGGCGGCCTTTGTTCCCGGTTGGTGGCACCAACCGGGACTAATGCCTCCCCCTTTAGTCCCGGTTGGTGCCACCAACCGGGACCAAAGGACCGTGTGCTGCCTGTGTTGGGGCCAAAGTTTAGTCCCACCCCGCTAGTTGAGAGGGGCGCGCAGTGGTTTATAAGCCCCACTGCCGCACCCCTCTCGAGCTCCTCTCCACCGTAGGCTTGCGGGCCTATTTGCTACTGCTTTGCCTGATGGGCCTTCTGGGCCTACTGCGGGCCTGAATCCTGGCCCATGGTAGGGTTTCTAGTCGTATTCAGGCCGTGGGGGCCCAGTAGGAGGCATTTTTTGTGTTTTTTGTTTTCTTTCTTGCTTTATTTATTTTATTTTGTTTCTACTTACAACAAAATACTTATTGTTGCTATTTTTAATTATTTTCCAGTTTTTTTGTTTTGTTTTCTGCATTATTTATTTTCTTTTGTTTTTTCTTTATTTTTTAATTCTTTTTGCTTTTAGTTTTAGAAAAATTATAAACTTTCTGTTAGTGCCATTAGTTTTCAAATTTGAAAACACTTTTTTGTTTTTTTGTTTTCTTTCTTGCTTTATTTATTTTATTTTGTTTCTACTTACAACAAAATACTTATTGTTGCTATTTTTAATTGTTTTTCTGTTTTGTTTTCTGTATTATTTATTTTCTTTTGTTTTTTGCTTTATTTTTTAATTCTTTTTGCTTTTAGTTTTAGAAAAATTATAAACTTTCTGTTAGTGCCATTAGTTTTCAAATTAGAAAACACTTTTTTGTTTTTTTGTTTTCTTTCTTGCTTTATTTATTTTATTTTGTTTCTACTTACAACAAAATACTTATTGTTGCTATTTTTAATTATTATGAGGGCCGAACCATAACACATTAAAGCATTTCAAATGAACTATGAAAAAGTTGAAAGTTGGCATGGTATCATAAATTCACCCACATAGCATGTGCATGTACAAAACGGACAATGGTATCACACTCGTCCGTTACAAAGTTGGCATGGTATCATCATAATAGTTGCGGGAGAAAGTCTTCACTTTTTCTTCGCTTGTGTCATTTGCTTATTGCGCCGTAACCATGGATAATCTTCATCGTTTATCAGGATGCTGGGGTCAGCCTTGACTTTGAAGGGAGGAATTTCATGAAACTTTTCATAATCTTCAGACATGTCTGTCTTGCCCTCCACTCCCACGATGTCCCTTTTTCCTAAAAGAACTATGTGGCACTCTGGCTCATCGTATGATGTATTCACTTCCTTATCTTTTCTTTTTCTCGGTCTGGTAGACATGTCCTTCACATAGATAACCTGTGCCACATCATTGGCTAGGATGAACGGTTCGTCAGTGTACCAAAGATTTTTTAGATCCACTGTTGTCATTCCGTACTGTGGGTCTACTTGTACCCCGCCTCCTGACAGATTGACCCATTTGCACTTAAACAAAGGGACCTTAAAATCATGTCCGTAGTCAAGTTCCCATATGTCCACTATGTAACCATAATATGTGTCCTTTCCCCTCTCGGTTGTTGCATCAAAGCGGACACCACTGTTTTGGTTGGTGCTCTTTTGATCTTGGTCAATCGTGTAAAATGTATTCCCATTTATCTCGTATCCTTTCCAAATCGTAACAGTCGAAGATGGTCCCCTGGACAACAAGTACAGCTCATCACAAACAGTGTTGTCACCTCTGAGACGTGCTTCCAACCAACTGCTAAAAGTCCTGATGTGTTCACACGTAATCCAGTCGTCGTACTGCTCCGGGTGTTTGGAGCGTAGACTGTTCTTGTGTTCATCGACATACGGGGTCACCAAGGTAGAGTTCTGTAGAACTGTGTAGCGTGCTTGGGACCAAGAATATCCGTCCCTGCATATTATTGAGTCCCTTCCAAGCGTGCCTTTTACAGTCAGTCTTCCCTCATACCGCGATTGAGGGAGACCTATCTTCTTAATGCCAGGAATGAAGTCAACACAAAACCCGATGACATCCTCTGTTTGATGGCCCATGGAGATGCTTCCTTCTGGCCTAGTGCGGTTACAGACATATTTCTTTAGGACTCCCATGAACCTCTCAAAGGGGTACATGTTGTGTGGAAATACGGGGCCCAGAATGACAATCTCGTCAACTAGATGAACTAGGATGTGCGTCATGATATTGAAGAAGGATGGTGGGAACACCAGCTCAAAACTAACAAGACATTGCACCACATCACTCCTTAGCCTTGGTATGATTTCTGGACCGATCACCTTCTGAGAGATTGCATTGAGGAATGCACATAGCTTCACAATGGCTAATCAGACGTTTTCTGGTAGAAGCCCCCTCAATGCAACCAGAAGCAGTTGCGTCATAATCACGTGGCAGTCATGAGACTTTAGGTTCTGAAATTTTTTCTCTGACATATTTATTATTCCTTTTATATTCGACAAGAAGCCAGTTGGGACTTTCATACTAAGTAGGCATTCAAAGAAGATTTCCTTCTCTTCTTTGGTAAGAGCATAGCTGGCAGGACCTTCATACTACTTTGGAGGCATGCCGTCTTTTTCATGCAGACGTTGCAGGTCCTCCCGTGCCTCAGCTGTATCTTTTGTCTTCCCATACATGCCCAAGAAGCCTAGCAGGTTCACGCAAAGGTTCTTCGTCACGTGCATTACGTCAATCGAAGAGCGGACCTCTAGGTCTTTCTAGTAGGGTAGGTCCCAAAATATAGATTTCTTCTTCCACATGGGTGCGTGTCCCCCAGCGTCACTTGGAACAGCTAGTCCGCCGGGACCCTTTCCAAAGATTACGTGTAAATCATTGACCATAGCAAGTACGTGATCACCGGTACGCATGGCGGGCTTCTTCGAGTGATCTGCCTCGCCTTTGAAATGCTTGCCTTTCTTTTGACATTGATGGTTGGTCGGAAGAAATCGACGATGGCCCAGGTACACATTCTTCCTGTAGCTTCCCAGGTATATACTATCAGTGTCAAGTAAACAGTGTGTGCATGCATGGTATCCCTTGTTTGTCTGTCCTGAAAGGTTACTGAGAGCGGGCCAATCGTTGATGGTCCCGAACAGCAACGCCTTTAGGTGGAATTCCTCCTGTTTGTGCTCATCCCACGTACGTACACTGTTTCCATTCCACAGCTGTAAAAGTTCTTCAACTAATGGCCTTAGGTACACATCAATGTCGTTGCCGGGTTGCTTAGGGCCTTGGATGAGAACTGGCATCATAATGAACTTCCGCTTCATGCACATCCAAGGAGGAAGGTTATACATACATAGAGTCACGGGCCAGGTGCTGTGATTGTTGCTCTGCTCCCCGAAAGGATTAATGCCATCCTCACTTAAAGCAAGCCATACGTTCCTTGGGTCACTTGAAAACTCATCCCAGTACTTTCTCTTGATTTTTCTCCACTGCGACCCGTCAGCGGGTGCTCTCAACTTCCTGTCTTTCTTACGGTCCTCACTGTGCCATCGCATCAACTTGGCATGTTCTCCGTTTTTGAACAGATGTTTCAACCGTGGTATTATAGGAGCATACCACATCACCTTCGCAGGAACCCTCTTCCTGGGGGGCTCGCCGTCAACATCACCAGGGTCATCTCGTTTGATCTTATACCGTAATGCACCGCATACCGGGCATGCGTTCAGATCGTTGTACGCACCGCGGTAGAGGATGTAGTCATTAGGGCATGCATGTATCTTCTGCACCTCCAATCCTAGAGGGCATACGACCTTCTTTGCTACGTATGTACTATCGGGCAATTTGTTATCCTTTGGAAGCTTCTTCTTCAATATTTTCAGTAGCTTCTCAAATCCTTTGTCAGGCACAACATTCTTTTCCTTCCACTACAGCAATTCCAGTATGGTACCGAGCTTTGTGTTGCCATCTTCGCAATTGGGGTACAACCCTTTTTTGTGGTCCTCTAACATGCGATCGAACTTCAGCTTCTCCTTTTGACTTTCGCATTGCGTCCTTGCATCGATAATGACCCGGCGGAGATCATCATCATCGGGCACATCGTCTGGTTTCTCTTGATCTTCAGCAGCTTCGCCTGTTGCAGCATCATCGTGCACATCGTCTGGTTCCTCTTGATCTTCAGTAGCATCACCGTATTCAGGGGGCACATTGTTGTCATCGTACTTTTCTTCTTCGCCGTCTTCCATCATAACCCCTATTTCTCCGTGCCTCGTCCAAACATTATAGTGTGGCATGAAACCCCTGTAAATCAGGTGGGTGTGAAGGATTTTCCGGTCAGAGTAAGACTTTGTATTCCCACATATAGGGCATGGACAACACATAAAACCATTCTGCTTGTTTGCCTCAGCCACTTCGAGAAAATCATGCATGCCCTTAATTTACTCGGAGGTGTGTCTTGAACCAGACATCCATTGCCGGTTCATCTGCGTGCATTATATATAATTAAGTGTGTCAAAAATCATTACAGAACATCATGAATAGATAATTAAGTGACCAAATTAATAGAAGTTCATCATCACATTAAAACCAAAGTACATACATAGTTCTCATCTAACAACATAAAGCTCTGCAGAGCATCTAAATTAATTAAACCATACATTGAAACTATGTAAAACATTTCAATGCGAAAACAAATGCGATCATAATCGCAACCAATGTAACAACTGATCCAACGACATAATGATACCAAGCCTCGGTATGAATGGCATATTTTCTAATCTTTCTAATCTTCAAGCGCATTACATCCATCTTGATCTTGTGATCATCGACGACATCCGCAACATGCAACTCCAATATCATCTTCTCCTCCTCAATTTTTCTATTTTTTTCCTTCAAGAAATTGTTTTCTTCTTCAACTAAATTTAACCTCTCGACAATAGGGTCGGTTGGAATTTCTGGTTCAACAACCTCCTAGATAAATAAAATCTATGTCACGTTGGTCAGCATAATTGTCATAAACAATAGATGAACCAATAGTTATGAAAGGATAATATATACCACATCCAAATCATAGACAGGACGAGGTACGACAGGGGCGGATACCAAAACCATCGCACTATATAAGATGCAATAATAAAAGTAAGAAAATTATACAAGTATCTATATAAACATACAAGTAAGAATTTTTTTCCTTTCAAAAAGAAGATAAGAACAAGAGGCTCACCACGGTGGTTCCGGCGACGAGATCGGCGCGGGCGATCGACGGCGGTGAAGACGGGGACGGGACGTGACGGACCGCTAAACCTAGACAAATATTGAGGAAAATGGATCTTGGAGGTCCGCTTGGAGAGGAGAAAGCTTAAGTAGTGTGGCTCGGGCATTCCATCAAACACCTCGCGTGCATAGGAGGTGAGCTAGAGCACCACAAAGCTCTCTCCTCGCCGGCCACGAAAAACAGAGCAGTGGGAGTGCTCTGCTTGCGGGCGAGGGGTATATATAGGCAATTAATTGGTCCTGGTTCGTGGCAAGAACCGGGACTAAAGGGCAGCCTTTGGTCCCGGTTTAGGCCAACAACCGGGACCAATGGTGGTGGGCCAGGAGCGAGGCACATTGGTCCCGGTTCGTCCCACCAACCGGGACCAAAAGGTCCAGACGAAACCGGGACCAATGGCCCACGTGGCCCGGCCGGCCCCCGGGGCTCATGAACCGGGTCCAATGCCCCCATTGGTCCCGGTTCTGGATTGAACCGAGACTAATGGGCTGACCTGGCCTAGAACATTGCCCCCTTTTCTACTAGTGATATGCCATGCCGACGTTGAGTGCCAGGATTTTAAGGACTTCCTCGAGAGCAACCTAGTCAAATTCGTTACTATAGACTTTGGTAACGACAAAGAAGTCCTGCGTCGGATAGGCCTCGTTGTAGGCAACACCTTCGACCTCCAAAAGAATTGGCTGGTGTCCTCTCGTCAGCCTTCAATGCTGACCCTAGCAGGAGCCATGGTTCATCCTTCGTACGGTAAACTGTAGAAACCTCCATACACGTTTCATCGTCATGCATGGCAGCGGAATATACTAGATATAGACCACATCCAGTATGCTGCAATGGATGGCTACCTTTGTTTCAATATCTACAAGGGTTGGAAGAAGAGCAACAGCCAAGTTGGCGGTTCAAGCAAAGAAGTATCGGCCAAGAGGGAGAGGGACAAGGACGAAGTCGAGGACGTGGACGAGGACTCCGAGTAAGGTGGCAGTGTCATTGCTCATGGTGGTTCTAATGCAGTGTCTACCGGAATAGTTGCAAAGATTAATTTCAGGTTGCTTAATTTAATTTGAGGTGTGTGTTGTGCTGATCCCCCAACAGAACTATGTTATGTTTCTTCTTGTTACTTTAACTCTTTAGTAAGTACATACTAGTATTTCTTACATTTCATCTTTTAGTTGGTATAGTACTACCACTCGTTTATTCACATTATATACGTACAATATATATGGCCAACATCATATAGCCAACAGTTTAGTTGTCAAAGAATTTCAGGGTGCTTAGTTTTGCCAAAGAATTCTAGGGTGCTTAGTTTTATTTGAGGGGTGGGTTGTGCTAGACACCATTACTGTGACTAGCCTTTTTAATAGTACTATATGCATAATTTGGCGACGAGCGCTCTCTATATGTACCACCTTTTTTTCAATTTCAAGTTTTGCTCCATGGCGCAATCCATTGATACTACTGTTGTACAAAAGTATACATTTTTTAAAAGGCTAGAGGGCGGGGCAGTCTAGTTTGGTCGGTTTCACGAGAGGCGAGGGACTTTGTGATTTGACGGCTCATTACTGCTGGAAGGCGGGGCCTTGTGATTTGACTGCTCTTATAAATGCGCCGACGACCTGATCGAGGAGGAGCAGAGAATCGTGCGGTATACTCAAGTTTTCCACTGGAGTAGTACTGCGATGGAGGAGCACAAAACACGGCAGCCCAGTGCCATATGGCGATAAAAAATTATCTAATTTGCAAGTCATCTCATTGTTAGCATTGTTCTATTCATTCCCTCAAAAAACAAAAACCATTGTTCTATTCATGCCTCGCAGAGAACGTGACACGTGCGGCGAAACACCCAAAGCAAAAGATGAAACACAACAGCAAAAGAAGAAGGAAGATTATCACCCCAAATGATCTAATTCGCCGCGGATTCGTAACTGCTTCTTCATCGCCTCCACGACCTCCATCTCCTTGCGCGTCTCCTCCGCCATCTTCTTCATTCTGTCCATGACGCGGGATTTCTCGACGCGAGCCTTCATCATCTGTTCCACGGCCGCATTACGTACCTTGACAGTAGCCAGGTGCTCGATTCGGAGCTTCGCCAATTCCTCCTTCTATTCCATGACGAGGGCCTGCAGCATCTTCATCGAGGAACTACTATTCTCATGCAGCTTCTTCCAGTCGGCGTTCTTCTCCTTCAACAGGTAGATCTCATGGCAGAGCTTTGCCTTGTCCTCCTAAAGTCGCAGGATTTCACTGGTCGCCTTCTTCTCCAAGGCAATGCTCTTCTTCAGCAGCATCACCAAGCCGGTGGTCAACTCCCCCTGCTGATTGAGCTTAGCGGGCATGTCGTCGAGGCTCTCCGTCAGCAACTCCATCAAGCCTTGGATGCACTCCTTCTGCTTATTGATGTGCTTCTTGAGCTGATCGAGCATGTCGTCGCGGGATAACGACTCCAGCTCCGCCGTCTCGGCATGTTCGTCTCCACGGCTAGGGCGCTCCTGGGAGCCATCGCCTGCCCGTGAGAGATCTTTCAAGGTCTTTGCGTGGCGGCGAGCCCTCTTTTTTTTTCCGTAGCCTTGGTTGCCGCTCCCTTGTTACGAGTAGTTCTCAACCTAGAGCTCTACTCACCGGCCATGGCAATGACGGACGAATAAGAAGCACTTCTGAGGAGGAACGGTAGAGTAATTTTCGGTTAGGTAGTTCCCCTTTGTATAACCTAAGTACTAGCACTAGTAGTACTAATACCTGCATAGTGGGAACACATTCAGGTTTGGTACGTACTAGTAGGTGTGAGCAGGCTTTCGAATGTGATGGGAACAAGGTAAAGATTAATTGATGGTTTTGGTTTCGAGGGCCGAAACGGCTCCCGATGGGTTTAGCGGAACATAAATTTCAAGTACTACACTGCTCAAATGCGTAAATATTATGTTACTGTCAAAAATTGGCACAAAATACGAAGGAGACCAATGGAAGTACTACTAGCAACCCACCATTTAACTACTCACATGCGCGCAGTGGAGTAATAATGTCTTTCTTCCGCCCTCACGTCCATTCAATTTGCATGCGCTGTATTAATTGACCATCAATGAAGTGAACGACTTTACACGCGTCAAATTATCACATGGGGTGCATCTTGGTACAAAATTACGTCCGCCCGTGTAACTGCGTGTGCGTGCGAGGGAATGAGTGCGTGCATGGCGTGCGTGCACATCTTCGCTTCGTGCATGTACTGCCAATATGACTCAGGGAGGACGAGTACATTCTTCTAGAACCAGCATCACGTCACTGTGATCAATCCACGCAAGGAGGTCGCAACAACGCCTCCACATGTGCCACGTGGCTTCATGAACTGTAAGAGAGACACTGTGTAGCGTGCCATTGGTATTCTAATTTACGTGTTTTGCACATACTCGAAGTACTAGTAATTTACACGTTCGTTGCACGCATCAGATTTTGCAACCAAATTATGAATAAATACCACACTATAGCATGTAAGCTCTTAGTCATATATGCGTGATGTAGCCCTTCGTTTAATTCTTATAGTTCATCTCATTCAAAATCAAATTAGTTTTTATAAAAAAGCTAAGAACGCGTGAATAGGAAAAACATGGGATTATAGTGGAATGTCGTATTGAATCCTACAGGATTGTACGAGTGTTTGATTGTGCATAGAAAAAACGCAGAATTCTTTCAAAGAGGTTTGAGTGGATGGGATGTTTCCTATGAAATCTAGTGCAAATGAATCATATGGAAATATTCCTATGGTTTACAATCCTACGAATCAAACAACCAAGATAGGAAAAATTCCTAATGATTAGAATCCTCCAAAATTCCTTTGAGAATCCTTTGAATCAAAGAAGCCCTTAATCTATTTTATGATTCATGGAATTGTGCGTTGTAAAGCATAAAGTGAAAACAAATAATGGGAATTCAACTAGAAAAAAATTTGGGCAGTTATGATACGGAAGATTCTAGAACAAAAGAGAACCACTGTTGTTTTGAGGTTTGTGCATTATGCTTAAGTTCAACCATGGAGTCTGCTAGATTGTACATGTGGCGAAATCCGGTGGGGGGCTAGAAGATGGTGCGAGGGGCCAAGTGAAGGGAGACTATGAAGGAATGCACAAGTGCGAGATCGATATTTAGAGAGAGGGGGCGAACACGTGCGCTGTTGCACGCAGTGGCGGAGCCATGAAAAATAAATGAGCTAGGGGGCCAAGCATTGCTAATCCTTTCGAGGAGGGTCAATTCATGAAATTAAACCTTTTTTAGAAGCAATTGTCTAATGATCACATTCATATTAGCCTCGATATATAGTGATGTTAGGGGGGGGGGGCAGGGCCCTTACTGCCCCCTGTCTTCGCCATTGTGCACGCATCTGAGAGATGAAGCGGAAGGCATGGATGATGAGAGGGGGACGTTGGATATATAATTAATGTGGGTGTATTAGCTATTTATGTTAATCCTATATAGAGAGGTATAGATTTATCGATGTGGACGTGGGAGAGGTATAGATTGATCGATGTGGACATGGGAAAGAGGGTGAGACCTCACTGGATATATCGATTGATCAGTTTGTGTGGAAAACTATGAAAGACCTAGCTATATACACACATACATAGAGGAACATCGATCGTTGCGCATGCACGCGTGAGAGATAAAGAATGCCCGGTATGAGGGAGAGGGGGATGTGTGTGGGTGTGTGCCTTCATGGGAGACCGATCCGAAGAAAAAGATTGCATGCGTGCGATAGATAATGCCGACTCGTAGTGTATGTGTATGCATGCACGAGAGAAAGTCAGTGGTACAATTATAAAGAGAAGACTACTGTGTGGGTGTAAAAGAATAGGTGAGGTCATAATCAATGTAAAGTTGAATTCAAATATTTGAATAAGAGATCCTGATGTTTGAAACCCATGCATGCATGAATATAACAGAGATCTGCGCGGTGTCCTTTGGAAACGAGCATGTTGTAATGTATACACATTGATCAAGGTCAGATTGATTTGAATTTGAGATACCGATGGCAGACATCATTTGCCCATGTCGCATCCGTGCATGTAATTGGAGATGATGGGTGGCTTTCGCATCACATATCTATATCTATACCCCTATATATATATATATTATATTATATATATTTTTATATTGTGAGTGGGTAACTTTAACTTTGAAAGATGGTCGTTGGATGAGGCGAATCCGAAGGTCCAAAGATGGCAAATTTGAGCACTATTGGCCGTGGGATATCATCTAGATTCCATCAGATTTTGCCACATGTATAATTTAGAAGACTCCATGGTTGAACTTAAGCATAATGCACAAACATCAAAACACAAGCACTTCTTATTTGTTCTAGAATCTTCCGTATCATAATTGCCCAAATGTTTTTTACATGATTTGCCATTATTTGCTTTTACTTTATGTATTACAATGCACAATTCCATGAATCTTAAAATAGATTAGCTTTCTTATAAAAACAAGATGATTTTGAATGAAATGAACTATAAGAATTAAACGAACATCTACATCATGCATATATGACTCGAAGCTTGCATGCTATAATGTGGTATTTATTCATAATTTGGTTGCCAAATCTCATGTGTGCAATGCACGTGTACCTTACTCTAGTCTAAATGGTGTTTGTGTGTGTGTGTGTTGTGCGTGTTGAGGTGCAAATTGTCTTTTTTTTGGTACACGTTAAGCTTGTTCTTCCGAAATTTCAAGCCACGCCTTGTTATGCCGAAAATTGAAGCTAGCGTCTCTGTCTATCGTGCTGCGAAACTCCCGCCTCTTCAACCCGCGCGTTGTTAGACCGAAATATTTAAGATATATCTTTGTCTCATTGTGCTCCGACAACTCCCTCCATCTCAACCCGCGCCTTGCTATTCTGAAGTTACAATGCGCGCGAAAACTCCCACCTCCTATGAAATCCCGACAAGCGAAATGCCCGTGGTACCCCTAAACCGAAAGAACCGCCTCAAATCGGTGGGGGGTACTTTCGTAACTTACCCCACATTTTGGACAAGCGCGTCTCTAAGCCATGGTTCCCCACTGCCATCCCATCCGCCCACCCATTCGTACACCGAGGCCGCGAAAACCCGCGACGAAAACCCACACCCTGCTCCGTCCGCCACCCAGCCGGAGCTTCTTCCCTGACGACGTCGTCCACAGCAACACCTCGACGTCCCTCATCCACCGTACTGGATGAGGATCCATCGTCGATCTCATCGTCCCGCCGGTTCAGCCACCCCATCCTCCACCTCCAAGGAGATGCCCCGACGTTCCCCTCGTCTTTCGCGCCACCTCCATTCCTACACCGCTGTCTTCACCTGCACCACCAGAAGAGCATCATCATCACCATTTCCTCGGATGAAGCTACGGCCTAATCGGCGCCACCAAAGAGGTTGTACACTAATCGCCGCATTTTCTTCTTGATTCGATCTCACGGTGCTGCCGGCGCTCGGTCCCGAGCCGACATGGCGCGGCTCCATCCACGACGGCATCGTCGGCCACTTCCTCCACGGCGTCACTCCCTCGGCGGTGACGTCCACATCAGTAGGAGCTGCTGCTGCTTTAGCTCTCGCTCGTGCTGCTGCTCTGCTCTTGCTCTCGGTCCCCTGCTTGGTCTGCTCTTGCTATTGCTCTTGCTCGCGCTGTTGCTCTCGCTCTTGCTCTTGCCTACGATGCTGCTCCGATTTGGCTACACTTCAGTCGACTGAATCGACTTTTGGGTCAGTCGATTTCCAAGGGGTGGGCTTGCCTGGGTGAAGGAAGAACCAGCCGCAGCGGGGAGGGGGGCTCACCGGAGAGGTACCCCACTATCTATCTTAGGGTTCAGGATGGGGGCGGTGGTCTCCGGCGGTGGCGCGGCGTTGGCGGGGCGGTGGCGTGGGCATCGCCGAAGAAAAAGGTCGGCACGGGGAGGGGGGGCCTAGAGGGATGGCCGGGGCGGCAGCGGACCGGCGGTGGGGAGTGTTTTCGGCGCGGGCGGGGCGGCGCACCGTCGGCCGCGGGCGGCGGGGGGCTGTTGTTTGGCCGGTGGTGGCTGGCGGCTCAGGGGGGGTGGAGGTTGAAGATGAACCACAGGCCCTTGATTTCGTATCCAACGACTGCAAAATCGACTGACCAGAGATGAAAAAGTCAGTCGACCGACGTGTAGCCTCACCTTGCTAGTGCGTTCAGTTTCGACAACAAAATTCAGTTTCGATAGTTAGGTTCAGTTTCGACAGTTAAGTTCAGTTTCGACAGTTAAGTTCAGAGATGAGCGGCTGATGTATTTTACATCTAGCACTTTTTGGTTATGTATTATACGTCATGTATTGGAGATGTTATTAGAATTCCACTCAGGTTAAAGTTGTTCGTTGTCTCTCTTGTCTTGCTTCAGCCTCGGCGTCTTACAACTCACTGGAGCTGCTCCAACGACGAAACCCTCCATCACAGCGGAGCAGTACCTCGGGCTCCATCTCCAGACGCCTAAGATCTTCTTCCCCTCCTCCGACAGCAAAGTCAGCCGGAGCATCCTCACCGGCCAACCCAATCATGCTGAGATCGACATGGCTTCGCCAAAGAGGTTGTACACTTGTTGCCTCTCTTTTTTACTCTACATGTTATATATATTGTCCAATGAGCACTCGTAGTAACATGAAATATGATTATTTTATCCTACTATATGACAAGCAGTAAGGTACCAGACAACTTAGCTATCCGTGATGGACTCTCTTGAACGCCATCATTATTTATCTCTGCGCGTTTGAGCTGTGCATTTGTCGATGGGCCTGGGATTTGAGCTAGTATATATGGCAGTGGCCTAGGTCCAAAGTAATAGAAGTAGCACAAAAACATTTTTTTAGTGTAGGATTTTCCTCGCTCAAGCCTGCCTACTAGAATCGCCAGTGCTTGAAAGGAAAAGTGAATGAAAAACATAGGAATTGCGAAGTTTCCTATGGTACTACTTTTCATGAATTTGGTGCAAAGGAATGGAGCAAAGGAAAATTGTAGGATTTGTTCCTTTAGTTTCTCCTTGAAATAAAAACCATAGGAATACTAATTTCCACTTCTCCTCCTTTTCATATTCCTATTCCTCAAGCACAAGACTAAGAGATAGTAGCATAATAGCATTATAACCGTACATTTTCTTGTGGTTTGACTTAATCCCACCATGCTTTTTTTTCATCCCGTGATCTTCCAATTGTTGTGAATCAAACAAACTGATTGGCAGAAATCCTGTGTTTTTAAATTCTCTGTTTTGCACGTGCATTCCTATCCTATTCCTGTCTATTTCCTATCCCTGCATTGTTACAATCCTCAAATTCAAACAAGCCCTTACTCAATTTCTTCTGTTACAGATATGTGTCAAAGAAAACCTTGTGTGGTTTGTCCTGCTCCTGCGGCACTGTGTTCCACCCCAGCTCAGCTGCTCCAACAACGGAAGGGTTCACCACAGCAGGGATCCGCTCTCCAGACTGTCTTTCGCCGCCTCAGATCTTCTTCCCCGCCGCCGGTAGCCACGACAACTGCATTACCATCATCAACTGAGCAGATGACCTTGAGGACTACACGGGTCCGAAAGAGAGGTCGCACTCTTCCGTGTCTGCTTACGTTATCAATATGATGACATGCTACATTATCATCGTGTTCACCTATTAGACTCCGAGTCAGGTCCAAACTAATGCTGAAACTTGAGTTTTTAAATGGTTGTGGGGTACATATTGGGGCAGCAATCAGTACTATCTGTCTACTATCTGGTTAATCTCCGGTGTCTACTATGAGTTTCATGTTGGGTGCAAACAAACATGAAAGCAGCCATTATCTGTATTTTTTAACTAAAGCTATTATCTGCCTGCTATCATTGGTTTTGGGTCTATCCACAGTTTGCTACCATCACTCTGGATTTTTGCATGTACTCCTTACATAATCTCACTATGTTTTATTCCTATGCATGCTAGTTATTGTACACAATAAAACTGATCATGTAGAGCAAAAGAGACGAGCCTTGCGTGGCAATAAAATTTCATGCAGACGTTGTTCCATGGTGGGCGCAAAGGCAGCCCCCCCTCCACCCATTTCGGATCATAATCAAGAGGAAGATAACTGTTCTGAGGGGGATTCAGAAGGAGAAGACCACTCCTATTTACTCCATGAGGTCTTGGCTCTAACTTGGCATGCTGATGTTGGTAATATCATGCATATGGTGCCTTGCATTGCTTACTGTATACATTAAAGATGTCATCTGCTTAGTTTAGACATGCTTTGTGTCAATGCCATCTATTTTGTTTCTTTATCGTATATGTGAATCATGCAATGCCATCTTGTCTAGCCAGGCATCATATATGTGAATTTTGCAATGCCACCCTGGTTAGCCAGTCATCTTATATGTGAATTATATCATGCCATAATTTTTTTATTATGTGTTAAATTTGTCAACAATTTTAGTACATTTAATTACTCTTCCGGTGCATCAGCCATTCGGCACGGTCATGGAGAAATCTGGAGTGGAAACAAGGTCTTCAGAGCAGACAATGCTATCTGACGAAGCGCATGTCTTGCTGGTTACTGATAGCTCCTCAGAGGATGATTCAGAGACAGATGACCAGTCATATTTCCCCCCTGTGGTGCATGCCCTAACTTGGCAGGGTTATGTTACTCATATCGTGTGTATGGTATCTTGCATTGCTATGTCATTTGCTTAGTTTAGACATGCTTTGTGTGAATGCCACCTGTTTAGTGTCTAATTACCATATATGTGAATTATGCAATGCCATCTTGTTGCAAGACATTATATATGTGAATTATGCAATGTTATCTTGTTGCAAGGCATTATGTATGTGAATTATGCAATGCCATGCTGTTTAGGCAAGCGTCATATATGTGAATTATATCATGCGATCCTTTTTTGTATTTCTCATTGCTTTTGTCGACAATGTTTGTATATTCAACTGCTCTTCCTGTGCATCAGCCATTTGAATTGGTGATGGAGAAATCTGGAGTGAAAACAAGGTCTTCAGAGCAGACAATGCTACCTGCTGAAGAAGATATCTTGCTGGTTACAGATAGCTCTTCAGAAGAGGATTCAGAGGCACATGACTAGTCCTATTACCCCCCTGAGGTGTATGCTCAAAGTTGGCAGGGTTATATTACTCATATAATGCATATGTTTTATTGCAATGCTTATTTCTTACATCATATACACAATATTGAATGCCATCTCCTTAGTTGACACATCATATATGCAATTGCCCTCTACTCACTTCCTTAGTATATAAATCATATATTTGAATTATGTCATGCCATGATGTTTACATAGACAACATGTATCTGAATTATGGCATGCCAACCCATTTTCTAAAGACATAATATAGTTATATCATCTCATCCTGTTTACATAGTCATCATATTTTAAATTATGTCATTCTATCCGTGAATTATATCATGCCATCATGTTTCCATCGATGGCATGTTTGTGATTTATGGCATACCAACCACTTTAATAGACACATCGTATAGTTATATCATGTCATCATGTTTACATAGTCATCATATTTTGAAGTATGTTATTCTATCCTATTTAGTTAGCAATCATACATGTGAAATTGTGTCATGCTATCCTGTTTAATTAGCCATCATATATGTGAAATTATGTCCTGCTATTCTATTTGCTTAGACAACATAAATGTGAATTATTTCATGCCCTGTTTTCTTCCCTACTATCCATTGCACCTGTCTATCTTACAATGTCTGTACATTCAATTACTTTTCTTGTTTATCAGCCATTTCAATTGGAGGGAGTGATGGCAGTATTTGTGGGAGTAAAAACACGGTCTTCAGAAAAGATCGTGCTACCTCTCGATGCAGATAGAACCACGGTTGTACTTGCCCAAGAATCAGCCTCACCACACATAACCCACACTCATGCAGATTGTACCCCTACCCAGTTGGACAGAGAACCAGCTACACCCCTTCTAACCCCAACCCTAGCAGATAGACACCCAGTTCCCATTGACATAGCACCGTCTCCACCACAGAGCACCCAAACACGAGCAGTTAGTAAGGCAACTGCAGTGCCCAAATCACGAAGACTACCACTCCAAACCCGAAGTCTACGCTTAAAGCAGAAGAAGAATTGTTCTCAGGTCAGGTTCCGTAGCTATGGTTCATACTACTTTGCTCCTACATCACTATATTTACTGATACCAACCAATTTCAGATTTGAAGGATGCAATTGAAACTCCAATGGCGCAACAGGTATGTTTTAAACCTGTTTCTTCAGCGTGTTTGGCTGTTTGCTGTTGTAACTTGCTCTATGTTGATTTCAGTTTCAATTGAATAAACAGTTATGTTCTCATGTCATGCACATTACAAGTGTTGTTATTGCTGTGTAGTTTCCCACACTTATATTCTGTCTATGCTGCTTTGTCATAAATAGGTATGATTCGAACTGTATCTATCTTGATTTGGCAACATAAACTAGAATGATATAGACCATACTACATAGATATATGTTTGTTTCATGCTGTTATCCTGTCCACCTTACTACTGAACTGGTTTACCAAAATGAGTTTCATATACTACATTGTAAACCTGAGATGTGTTTGTTTGTTTCCCTTTTAGAACGCGGATAAAATATTGGAGAAGAGTACCCTGTTATGCAATGGTAAAGGAAGTAATGCAGATAAGGTTCAAGATAGTGAGCCATCCCTATGAAGGAAATATGCCCTAGAGGCAATAATAAAGTTATTATTTATTTCCTTATTTCATGATAAATGTTTATTATTCATGCTAGAATTGTATTAACCGGAAACATGATACATGTGTGAATACATAGACAAACATATAGTCACTAGTATGCCTCTACTTGACTAGCTCATTAATCAAAGATGGTTATGTTTACTAACCATAGACATGTGTTGTCATTTGATTAATGGGATCACATCATTAGGAGAATGAGGTGATTGACATGACCCATTCCATTAGCCTAGCACTTGATCGTTTAGTATGTTGCTATTGCTTTCTTCATGACTTATACATGTTCCTGTAACTATGAGATTATGCAACTCCCGTTTACCGGAGGAACACTTTGGGTGCTACCAAACGTCACAACATAACTGGGTGATTATAAAGGAGTACTACAGGTGTCTCCAAAGGTACATGTTGGGTTAGCGTATTTTGAGATTAGGTTTTGTCACTCCGATTGTCGGAGAGGTATCTATGGGCCCTCTCGGTAATGCACATCACCATAAGCCTTGCAAGCAATGTGACTAATGAGTTAGTTGCGGGATGATGCATTATGTAACGAGTAAAGAGACTTGCTGGTAACGAGATTGAACTAGGTATTGGATACCGACGATCGACTCTCGGGCAAGTAACATACCGATGACAAAGGGAACAACATATGTTGTTATGCGGTTTGTCCGATAAAGATCTTCGTAGAATATGTAGGAGCCAATATGAGCATCCAGGTTCCGCTATTGGTTATTGACCAAGAATAGTTCTAGGTCATGTCTACATAGTTCTCGAACCCGTAGGGTCCGCACGCTTAAGGTTTCGATGACAGTTATATTATGAATTTATGAGTTTTGATGTACCGAAGGAGTTCGGAGTCCCGGATGAGATCGGGGACATGACGAGGAGTCTCGAAATGGTCGAGACGTAAAGATTGATATATTGGACGACTATATTCGGAGTTCGGAAAGGTTCCGAGTGTTTCAGGTATTTTTCGGAGTACCGGAGAGTTACGAGAATTCGCCGGGGAGTATATGGGCCTTATTGGGCCATACGGGAATAGAGGAGAGAGGCCAAAAGGAAGGAGGCCTGCGCCCCCCCTCTGGTCCGAATTGGACAAGGGGCGCAGCCCCCCTTTCCTTCTTCCTCTCCCCCTCTTTCCCCTTCTCCTACTCCAACAAGGAAGGTGGAATCCTACTAGGACTAGGGAGTCCTAGTAGGACTCCACACTTGGCACGCCCCCTCCTAGGGCCGGCCTCCTCCCCCCTTGCTCCTTTATATACGGGGGCAGGGGGGGCACCCCATGACACACAAGTTGATCTACGTGATCGTTCCTTAGCCGTGTGCGGTGCCCCCCTCCACCATATTCCACCTCGGTCATATCGTCACGAAGCTTAGGCGAAGCGCTGCGCCGGTAGAACATCATCATCATCACCATGCCATCGTGCTGACGGAACTCATCCCCGACACTTTGCTGGATCCGAGTCCGGGGATCGTCATCGAGCTGAACGTGTGCTGAACTCGGAGGTGCCGTACGTTCGGTACTTGGATCGGTCGGATCGTGAAGACGTACGACTACATCAACTGTGTTGTCATAACGCTTCCGCTTACGGTCTACGAGGGTACGTGGACATTACTCTCCCCTCTCGTTGCTATGCATCACCATGATCTTGCGTGTGTGTAGGATTTTTTTTAAATTACTACGTTCCCCAACAGTGGCATCCGAGCCTGGTTTTATTCGTAGATGTTATATGCACGAGTAGAACACAAGTGAGTTGTGGGAGATATAAGTCATACTGCTTACCAGCATGTCATACTTTGGTTCAACGGCATTGTGAGATGAAGCGGCCCGGACCGACATTACACTTATGCTTACGCGAGACTGGTTTCACCGCTACGAGCACTCGTTTCTTAAAGGTGACCGGAGGGTGTCTGTCTCTCTCACTTTAGTTGAACCGAGTGTGGCTACGCCCGGTCCTTGCGAAGTTTAAAACAACACTAACTTGACGAACTATCGTTGTGGTTTTGATGCGTAGGTAAAAACGGTTCTTGCTCAGCCCGTAGCAGCCACGTAAAATTTGCAACAACAAAGTAGAGGACGT
The DNA here is from genome assembly GCF_002162155.2 of Triticum dicoccoides. Lineage (NCBI taxonomy): Eukaryota > Viridiplantae > Streptophyta > Magnoliopsida > Poales > Poaceae > Triticum > Triticum dicoccoides. The sequence goes on from NC_041393.1 coordinate 7,583,304, forward strand.
CTAACTTGTTTTTGTAAGGCATGTTGTGATGTGATATGGTCAAGACGTGATGCTATATTTTATTGTATGAGATGATCATGTTTTGTAACCGAGTTATCGGCAACTGGCAGGAGCCATATGGTTGTCGCTTTATTGTATGAAATGCAAACGCCCTGTAATTGCTTTACTTTATCACTAAGCGGTAGCGATAGTCGTAGAAGCAATAGATGGCGTAACGACAATGATGCTACGATGGAGATCAAGGTGTCGTGCCGGTGACGATGGTGATCACGACGGTGCTTCGGAGATGGAGATCACAAGCACAAGATGATGATGGCCATATCATATCACTTATATTGATTGCATGTGATGTTTATCCTTTATGCATCTTATCGTGCTTTGATTGACGGTAGCATTTTAAGATGATCTCTCATTAAAATTATCAAGAAGTGTCCTCCCTGAGTATGCACCGTTGCGAAAGTTCTTCGTGCTGAGACACCACGTGATGATCTGGTGTGATAGGCTCTACGTTCAAATACAACGGGTGCAAAACAGTTGCACACGCGGAATACTCAGGTTAAACTTGACGAACCTAGCATATACAGATATGGCCTCGGAACACGGAGACTGAAAGGTCGAACGTGAATCATATAGTAGATATGATCAACATAGTGATGTTCACCATTGAAACTACTCCATCTCACGTGATGATCGGACATGGTTTAGTTGATTTGGATCACGTAATCACTTAGATGACTAGAGAGATGTCTGTCTAAGTGGGAGTTCTTAAGTAATATGATTAATTGAACTTAAATTTATCATGAACTTAGTCCTGGTAGTATTTTGCAAATTATGTTATAGATCAATAGCTCGCGTTGTTGCTTTCATATGTTCATTTTGATATGTTCCTAGAGAAAACTATGTTGAAAGATGTTAGTAGCAATGATGCGGATTGGATCCGTGATCTGAGGTTTATCCTCATTGCTGCACAGAAGAATTATGTCCTTAATGCACCGCTAGGTGACAGACCTATTGCAGGAGCAGATGCAGACGTTATGAACGTTTGGCTAGCTCAATATGATGACTACTTGATAGTTTAGTGCACCGTGCTTAACGGCTTAGAATCAGGACTTCAAAGACGTTTTGAACGTCATTGACCATATGAGATGTTCCAGGAGTTGAAGTTAATATTTTAAGAAAATACCCGAGTTGAGAGATATGAAGTCTCCAACAAGTTTTATAGCTAAAAGATGGAGGAGAATCGCTCAACTATTGAGCATGTGCTCAGATTGTCCGGGTACTTCAATTGCTTGAATCAAGTGGGAGTTAATCTTCCAGATAAGATAGTGATTGACAGCATTCACTAGTCACCATCACTAAGTTAGTAGAACTTTGTGATGAACTATAGTATGCAAGGGATGACGAAAATGATTCCCGATCTCTTCGTGATGTTGAAATCAACGAAGGTAGAAATCAAGAAAGAGCATCAAGTGTTGATGGTTGACAAGATCACTAGTTTCAAGAAAAGGGAAAGAAAGGGGAACTTCAAGTAGAATGACAAGAAAGTTGTCACTCCCACGAAGAAGCCCAAAGCTGAACCAAAGCCTGAAACGGAGTGCTTACACTGCAAATGAAATGGTCACTGGAAGCGGAAATGCCCTGAATATTTGGTGGATAAGAAGGATGGCAAAGTGAACAAGGGTATATTTGATATACAGGTTATTGATGTGTGCCTTACTAGTGTTTATAGTAGCCCCTGAGTATTTGATACTTGTTCGGTTGCTAAAGATTAGTAACTCGACACAGGAGTTACAAAATAAAACAGAGACTAGTTGAAGGGCAAGTGACGATGAGTGTTGGAAGTAGTTCCAAGATTGATATGATCATCATCGCACACTCCCTATACTTTCGGAATTAGTGTTGAACCTAAATAAGTGTTATTTGGTGTTTGCGTTGAGCATGAATGTGATTTGATCATGTTTATTGCAATACGGTTATTCATGTAAGTTAGAGAATAATTGTTGTTCTGTTTACATGAATAAAACCTTCTATGGTTACACACCCAATGAAAATGGTTCGTTGGATCTCGATCGTAATGATACACATATTCATAATATTGAAACCAAAAGATGCAAAGTTAATAATGATAGTGCAACTTATTTGTGGCACTACAGTTTAGGTCATATTGGTGTAAAGCGCATGAAGAAACTCCATGCTGATGGGATTTTGGAATCACTTGATTATGAATCACTTGATGCTTGCGAACCATGCCTTATGGGCAAGATGACTAAAGACTCCGTTCTCCGGAACAATAGAGCAAGCAACTGACTTATTGGAAATAATACATACCGATGTATGCGATCCAAGGAGTGTTGATGCTCGTGACAAGTATCATTATTTTTTGACCTTCACAAGATGATTTGAGCAGATATGGGTATATCTACTTGATGAAACATAAGTCTGAAATAATTGAAAGGTTCAAAGAATTTCAGAGTGAAGTGGAAAAATCATTGTAACAAGAAAATAAAGTTTCTGCGATCTGATTGCGGAGACGAATATTTGAGTTACGAGTTTGGTCTTCAATTAAAATAAGGTGGAATAGTTTCACAGCTCACGCCACCTGGAACACCACAACGTTATGGTGTGTCCGAATGTCGTAACCGCACTTTATTGGATATGGTGCGATCTATGATGTCTCTTATTGATTTACCATTATCGTTTTGGGGTTATGCATTAGGGACAGCTGCATTCACGTTAAAAGGGCACCATCTAAGTCCGTTGAGACGACACAATATGAACTATGGTTTAGCAGAAACCAAAGTTGTCGTTTCTTAAAGTTTGGGTTGCGATGCTTATGTGAAAAAGTTTCAACATGATAAGCTTGAACCTAAATCGGAAAAGTGCGTCTTCATAGGATACCCAAAATGTTGGGTACACCTTCTATCACAGATCCGAAAGGCAAGACATTCGTTGCCAAGAATGGATCCTTTCTAGAGAAGGAGTTTCTCTCGAAAGAAGTGAGTGGGAGGAAAGTAGAACTTGATAAGGTAATTGTACCTTCTCCCTTATTGGAAAGTAGTTCATCACAGAAATCTATTCCTATGACTACTACACCAATTAGTGAGGAAGCTAATGATGATGATCATGTAACTTCGGATCAAGTTACTACCGAATCTCGTAGGTAAACCAGAGTAAGATCCGCACCAGAGTGGTATGGTAATCCTGTTCTGGAAGTCATGCTACTAGATCATGATGAACCTACAAACTATGAAGAAGCGATGGTGAGCCCAGATTCCGCAAAATGGCTTGAGGCCATGAAATCTGAGATGGGATCCATGTATGAGAACAAAGTATGGACTTTGGTTGACTTGCCCGATGATCGGCAAGCCATTGAGATTAAATGGATTTTTAAGAGGAAGACAGACGCTGATAGTAGTGTTACTATCTACAAAGCTAGACTTGTCGAAAAAGGTTTTTTTTACAAAGTTCAAGATGTTGACTATGATGAGATTTTCTCACTCGTATCGATGCTTAAGTCTGTCCGAATCATGTTAGCAATTGCCACATTTTATGAAATCTGGCAAATGGATATCAAAACTATCTTCCTGAATGGATTTCTGGAAGAAGAGTTGTATATGATGCAACCAGAAGGTTTTGTCGATCCAAAATGTGCTAACAAAATGTGCAAGCTCCAGCGATCCATCAATAGACTGGTGCAAGCATCTCGGAATTGGAATACACGCTTTGATGAGTTGATCAAAGCATATGGTTTTATACAGACTTTTGGAAAGGCATGTATTTACAAGAAAGTGAGTGGGAGCACTACAGCCTTTCTGATAAGTATATGTGAATGACATTGTTGATCGGAAATGATGTAGAATTTTCTGGAAAGCATAAAGAAGTGTTTGAAAGGAGTTTTTCAAAGAAAGACCTTGGTGAAGCTGCTTACACATTGAGCATCAAGATCTATAGAGATAGATCAAGACGCTTGATAAGATTTTTCAATGAGTACATACCTTGACAAGATTTTGAAGTAGTTCAAAATTGAACAGTCAAAGAAAGAGTTCTTGCCTGTGATACAAAGGTGTGATGTTGAGTAAGACTCAAAACCAAACCATGGTAGAAAATAGAAAAGAGAATGAAAAGTCATTCCCTATGCCTCAGTCATAGGTTCTATAAAGTATGCTATGATGTGTACTAGACCTATTGTATACCTTGCTCTGAGTTTGGCAAAGGAATACAATTTTGATCTAAGAGTAGATCACTAGACAGCGGTCAAGAATATCCTTAGTGAGGACAAAGAAAATATTTCTCGATTATGGAGGTGATAAAAGAGCCCGTCGTAAAGAGTTACATCAGTGTAAGCTTTTACACCAATCCAGATGACTCTAAGTCTCAATCTGGATACATATTAAAAGTGGGAGCAATTAGCTAGAGTAGCTCCATGCAGAGCATTGTGGACATAGAATATTTTGCAAAATACATACGGCTCTGAATATGACAGATCCGTTGAGTAAACTTCTCTCACAAGCAAAACATGATCATACCTTAGTACTCTTTGGGTGTTAATCACATAGCAATGTGAACTAGATTATTGACTCTAGTAAACCCTTTGGGTGTTGATCACATGATGATGTGAACTATGGGTATTAATCACATGCAGATTTGAATATTGGTGTTAAATCACATGATGATGTGAACTATGGCGATGTGAACTAGATTATTGACTCTAGTGCAAGTGGGAGACTGAAGGAAATATGCCCTAGAGGCAATAATAAAGTTATTATTTATTTCCTTATTTCATGATAAATGTTTATTATTCATGCTAGAATTGTATTAACCGGAAACATGATACATGTGTGAATACATAGACAAACATATAGTCACTAGTATGCCTCTACTTGACTAGCTCATTAATCAAAGATGGTTATGTTTCCTAACCATAGACATGTGTTGTCATTTGATTAATGGGATCACATCATTAGGAGAATGATGTGATTGACATGACCCATTCCGTTAGCCTAGCACTTGATCGTTTAGTATGTTGCTATTACTTTCTTCATGACTTATACATGTTCCTGTAACTATGAGATTATGCAACTCCCGTTTACCGGAGGAACACTTTGGGTGCTACCAAACGTCACAACGTAACTGGGTGATTATAAAGGAGTACTACAGGTGTCTCCAAAGGTACATGTTGGGTTGGCGTATTTCGAGATTAGGTTTTGTCACTCCGATTGTCGGAGAGGTATCTCTGGGCCCTCTCGGTAATACACATCACTATAAGCCTTGCAAGCAAAGTGACTAATGAGTTAGTTGCGGGATGATGCATTATGTAACGAGTAAAGAGACTTGCCGGAAACGAGATTGAACTAGGTATTGGATACCGATGATCGAATCTCGGGCAAGTAACATACCGATGACAAAGGGAACAACATAGGTTGTTATGCGGTTTGTCCGATAAAGATCTTCGTAGAATATGTAGGAGCCAATATGAGCATCCAGGTTCCGCTATTGGTTATTGACCAAGAATAGTTCTAGGTCATGTCTACATAGTTCTCAAACCCGTAGGGTCCGCACGCTTAAGGTTTCGATGACAGTTATATTATGAGTTTATGAGTTTTGATGTACCGTAGGAGTTCGGAGTCCCGGATGAGATCGGGGACATGACGATGAGTCTCGAAATGGTCGAGACGTAAAGATTGATATATTGGATGACTATATTCGGAGTTCGGAAAGGTTCCGAGTGATTCGGTTATTTTTCGGAGTACCGGAGAGTTACGGGATTTCGCCGGGGAGTATATGCGCCTTATTGGGCATACGGTACTAGAGGAGAGAGGCCAAAAGGAAGGAGGCCTGCGCCCCCCCTCTGGTCCGAATTGGACAAGGGGCGCAGCCCCCCTTTCCTTCTTCCTCTCCCCCTCTTTCCCCTTCTCCTACTCCAACAAGGGAGGTGGAATCCTACTAGGACTAGGGAGTCCTAGTAGGACTCCACACTTGGCGCGCCCCCTCCTAGGGCCGGCCTCCTCCCCCTTGCTCCTTTATATACGGGGGCAGGGGGGCACCCCATGACACACGAGTTGATCTACGTGATCATTCCTTAGCCGTGTGCGGTGCCTCCTCCACCATATTCCACCTCGGTCATATCGTCGTGAAGCTTAGGCGAAGCCCTGCGCCGGTAGAACATCATCATCGTCACCACGCCGTCGTGCTGATGGAACTCATCCCCGACACTTTGCTGGATCGGAGTCCGGGGATCGTCATCGAGCTGAACGTGTGCTGAACTCAGAGGTGCCGTACGTTCGGTACTTGGATCGGTCGGATCGTGAAGACGTACGACTACATCAACTGCGTTGTCATAACGCTTCCGCTTACGGTCTACGAGGGTACGTGTACATTACTCTCCCCTCTTGTTGCTATGCATCACCATGATCTTGCATGTGCGTAGGAATTTTTTTGAAATTACTACGTTCCCCAACACCCTGTTGGTCTCCAAGAAAGCTGATAAAAACTATATTGAGGACACTGACACAACCCCAAAGTCATGTCTTGATGTAGTGTTCGAGTTACTGGCTACCACTGCTGGCACCAGCTCTTCGAACTCGTTGCCTGAATCAGTTCGGCTTCTTGAGTCTCAACTTCAAGTTGAAAGACATTGATCAGATGTTATGCGACAGGAAGCCGAAGGACTGAGGAAGTCCCTGCAGAATTCAGATGCATACTTTCTGGTGCAACAGCAGGCGCTGGAGGACTTAAGCGCCAAACAAGAGAAAGTTAATAAGCTTGCTAAGCATCTTGCCAGCATTATGGGTACCCAGGATATTGTTTCTTGAGCTCTTCTGAAGTGGTTTCAGTTCTGGACTTGTTTTGCTGCGGCGTTTATATGCTGCTGTGTTCCCTATATTTGCACTGGTGGCGAACTTTGATGCCCAATGGATGTAATATGTGTACTAGCCGTGATAGCCTAGTGTAAGTTGCTTGCTTATTTATTTCCTTGTTGTCTTGTTTATTTGTTTGCTTGTAGTCAGTGCAGTTCTTTTTCTGCAGTTTACTAGTGGCTGCAACAACCTATTTTTTAAAACTAGGCCACAATAATCATGGGCTAATATTAACTGTAGTGACACTGCACCTACGGGCCGTAGAAACAGTGGGCCTTCTACGGGCCGTATAAACAGTGGGCCTTCCACAGGCCGTAGAAACAATGGGCCTTCTACGGGCCGCAGAAACAATGGGCCTTCTACGGGCCGTATCATCAATGGGCCTTATACGGGCAGTATGATCGATTGGCCAAACATGGGCCAATAACAGGCCGCATTATGGCCGTAAATGGGCTAGAGTTGGAATCGTCCGTTCATGGGCTGACCATAACGGGCCATTGTTAATAGGCCGTATTTCATGAGGCTATGAAAACGGCCCAAAGTGTTAACGGACCACAAACGGGCCGACTGTAACCACGGGCTGAATTTGGCCCATAAGCAGAAAATGACAGTAACGGGCCGTAAGTAAACGAATGCTGGAAATGAGCCCAAGAATAAATGGGCTCTGAGAAGGCCAAAAGATAACATGGGCTGGAAATGGCCCAATGGAATAACGGCCCCTTAATGGGTATAAAGTGATACACTATTCATTACGGGCCAGTTTCACCACGGGTCGTTAATGGGTGTAAAGTAATACAGCGTTCATTACGGGCCAGTTTCACCACGGATCGTTAATAGACCAAGAGTTACATAGGGCCTCATATGGGCCGAAAGACGTCATGGGCCATACATGGGCCAGAAGTGAAAACGGGCTGGAATCATATTGGGTGGCCCAGATGACGCTACTGAGCCTAATTCGGATAGGGCGTAATGGGCCTGGGGTTAGCGGGCTGTAAATGGGCTATATGCGAACAGGTCGTTAACAGTCTTTACATGGGCCGACCCGCCACCTTTTGACCAAGTCAAATGGGCCGGCCTTTTTACAGGAATGGGCCTCTGTTGGGCTGTGCCACGTGTCGACGTATCATAGGTGCCTTCTGTCCAATGAGTGGATGACATCTGTCCCAACGGTGAGCCGACACGTGTATCCTCCAGCCAATGATGATTTTACACGTGGAAAATCCCCATTGGTCGAGGCTGTTAATGGGTCATCGGATCCAAAACCGACCCGATAGCTTAACAGCGTTCCGTTACGGTGGATGCCACGTGTCGGTCACCCTTGACGAAAGCACTTCTGTGACGCGCGATTTATCATCACGGAAGTGGACACTTCCGTAACGATAATTTTGGTAATGTCATGGAACACTTCTACGCCAGCACATGTATGACTATCTTGATTCTGTCATAAATTTGTCATGGATGTACATGCATGACAAAAAACGCGACCTACTGTGACAAACACGTATCATCACGGAAGTGTATTTTTTTGTAGTGTTATAATGGTGGGGGACAGCAAAGAAGAACTCAGAGAAAGGGGGCACCAGGACAGCGATGATGGCGCTCATGAAGAAGGGATAGAAGGTGCTCCCCTTGACCTTCGGCTGGGCGGAACCGGGCCGGAGCGCAGTCTCCCCCATCTCACTGCCTTGCGCCACCGTCATCAGGCGCGTGAGGGAGAGGTTCTTCTCCGTCATGTTTGGGGGATCCAAAGCCGGCGAGTACCAGGCTAATGGAGCCCCTGTCGCGGTCTTGCAGGGCGCCATTGTTCGCTGGAGGAGAAAGGGAGAAGCGGATCTGGGGATTTCGGAAGCAGGAGGGCGAAAGCAAGAAAGGGGATCTGAAGCCAGGCGAATGAGAGCAATGAAGGTAAGCCTAACCCAGGCCAGCCTTTTGTCAGACGGGCAGTTGCCGAGGCAGCATGGGGAAGCGGAGACGCCCACGTCCAATCCACCGCCATGCGGCGACCAAGGCCGCAGGCTGTTGGGGCTCGCGGTGCTCCGCACTTACACCTTCGGTTCTCTGCTAAGCCAAGTCCGAGCGCGCCTTGGGCTCGAGGGCTACTGTCATCGTTCTGGGAACGGGGGTCCCCAGACTTGCCTGCCTGCGGCCTGCGGCGTGGCTCAAGTGGTGGCTCAGTACGACCCATCTTCACCAACTCAAGCTCAAGACCCTCGCGAGGGGCCAAGCCTCGCGGGGCGGACGACGAAAGGCTTCCTCAGGAATGGCCTCACCAGGCAGGCTCGTGAGGAGGCGGAGAGATCTGGTACCTCGTGAGGTGCTCGTGACGCAAGCCATGACGATCGAGGCCAGGCGGGTGCCGACCTGTGCAGTGATCTTATTTCCTCTTTGGTGCAAAGGGGGCAAGCACAGGGGCGGAGTACCGAGGCATATAGCAAAGGTTACCATTTTGGTGCAACGAGACGAAGACCAGCAGAGCGGCAGGATGGAGGTCACCGTGGAGCCCAGGACGGCATCACCGCCAGTGCCTTTGGCAGCCGAAGACCAACTTTAGTCAGGATAACTTGTACTAGATGTTCCCCTTCAAAATCGCTGTTGTTGGCGCCCTTCCCGCTCGATATTTGGTAAGAGGACCAGGGCCTCTATATATAGAGATAGCCACCACAGTAGGAGGGAGATCAAATCCTTTTCAGGCAAACCACCACCACAAGAACACCTCTCACGAGGTTGTTCCTCCCTTGTACTGTTCATCATCAGCCCCTGAGGCAATCCACCTCACCACACACTGGAGTAGGGTATTACACCACAACGGTGGCCCGAACCAGTATAAATCTTGCGTCCCTTGTGTTGTTCATCGTTTAGCTTAGATTCTCAGCGAGGCGTTGGAACGTGGATCGGTAGGAGAAAGATCTTCGTGCGCGCCCTAGAGTTCGAACCTTAAGGGTTTTTCCGGAACCCGATATCCGACACCATCATTAACGGATTCCACCTCACATGAGTCCTTATGGACGGTGGTAGTATCCTGAACCTGCTTTATCAGGATACAATGCACAAAATGGGCATTGATCCCTCAAGGATCAAACCCACCATAACCACCTTTAAAGGTGTCATACCAGGTGCAGAGGCCTATTGTACGGGCTCAATCACACTGGAAGTAGTCTTCGGATCTCCGGACAACTTCCAAAGCGAGGAGTTAATCTTTGATATCGTCCCCTTCCGTAGTGGTTATCATGCACTACTAGGACGAACCACATTTGCTCGATTCAATGCGGTACCACTCTATGCATACCTCAAACTCAAGATGCCAGGACCTCACGGGGTTATAACAGTAAATGGAAACACAGAACGCTCCCTCCGTACAAAAGAGCACACTACGGCCCTCGCAGTAGAAGTATAGAGCAGCCTTCTTAGGCAGACCTCTAATTCGGCAATAAATCCTCCGAACACCGTCAAGCGAGTCCGGAGTACCCTGTAATAGGATCGTCTGGCACGTCTAGAGCTCTCCTAGCAATTCGGCCTCCGTCCTAGTCCCAGTTAAGCGGTGAAATTTGTGCCGCGCGTACAAAATTACGCACTTAAAATACCATGGGCATAGGTGGAGGCACAACCATACTGCGGTCCACAATGCGGCTCAACCGCCCCCGGACCCGTATACCTTCATCATTTTCTTTCTTTCAGGACCCTATTTGCTGGAAGCTCTTTCAGATAGCCTGATTATCGGACCCATCACAGGAAGGAAACGCCAAGGAGGCAAGAAGCTTTGACGTATAAGGGAATCCCCAGGTGGTCTCTGATAAATAGCTTACCCTTGGCTAGGACATGTCAAATAGTCCTATTTTGATCATCACAGTACTTGTATACATACGCTTTGACGTATTATTTAAATAATAATGGAAAATAATGTACAACATTCGCTTATTATTACATTTCTTTATCTTTTTCCTTGACTGCTTATTTATTAGAAATTGCACCCGTGCATTTTTGGTACGTCCAGCTCGCCAAGGGCTTCAATGTACCCCATAACACGGTAGGAAAGTCCGAACACTTTCGACAGTGCGGCACCCCGAACTTATAGCATTATATGCATCAGCTCCGAATCATGTCTTGGGTCAATAGTTGGGTTTGCCCGGCTCCGATGTTTTGGTGCCTTATGTTCCGCTATATCCGCTAAGGTAGCACAGGGAGAACTACTGCGATTGTGTCCCGGGCGAGCACCTCAGTAGAGAAAGCCGAAAACTGACTGTCGTGATGCGGCGAGAGCTGGTCGCTGTTCGAGAGGTCTCAAATCATTAAAGATTTTTTCCGCTTCGGGCGAGGAATCGGCCTTGTCCGATTTAGGCGTGAATAGCGCCCCAAGTTCGGCCTTCCGAATACTAGGGGCTTCGCCAAAATTTAAAATTGTAGACTTCTATGGCTAAGTGAGAGTGATAAAGCTATATAGTCCGATTGCCTTGTTCGCCGCGCTAAACACCTCCTTAAAGGAACAAAAATTTGGATAAATAGTATTTATATTTATCTCGAACACCCCAGTACTAGTTACATGGGGGCAGAAGCCGATGACTGGCTAACTCTCAGATTATATAAACGGCCGCACAGAAGGTAATATTTTAAATCAATAAGCGTTATATAGCGCACATGAACTCATTTTCATATTACAGGATCACATGAGTACATTCATTCAAATATTACATCCTTAGCACACTCCTCCGCCACAAGGCGGGCACCCTTCAGGACACTGTCATAATACTTTTCGGGGTGGCGATGCTCCTTTCCCTCCGGCGGCCCGTCTGTTACCAGCTTCTCGGCATCCATCTTCGCCCAGTGCACTTTCGCACGGGCGAAGGCCCTGCGCACGCCTTCAATGCGGACTGACCGCTTAATGGCTTCAAGCCGTGGACAGGCACTCACCAGCCGCTTGACAAGGATGAAGTAGCTGCTGGGCAGGGGCTCGGCAGGCCATAGTCGGCCTATGAGGTCCTTCATGGCCAGTTCGGCCGCCTTGTGCAGTTCGACCAGTTGCTTCAGCTGGTCGCTCAAAGTCATCGGATGTTCGGCCCCAATATACTGGGACCAGAACAACTTCTTCGTAGAGCTCCCTTCTTCAACCCGGTAGAACTCCACGGCATCCAATATACTGCGCGGCAGATCTGCGAACGCTCCTAAAGAGCTCCGAATTCGGGTAAGTAAAAGGAAAGTCTCCTTCACATGCTTTCTTTGCATAATGAATGCCTTACCCGCCGCTATCTTCTTGGCCGCCTGAATCTCCTGAAGGGCCTTTTGGGCTTCGGCCTTGGCATCTTGTGCGCTCTGGAGGGCCTTCGCAAGCTCGGACTCTTGCATGTTTGATTCACTATCCAAGGACTCGTATTTCTTGACGAAATCCTGGAGCTCTTGCTGGACCTCGTCGACTCGGGCCTCTTGCTTTTCGCCCTCGATGCGCTCCTTGGCCGCTTTGTCTTTGGCCTCGGATAGCGCCTTCTTCAGGGCCGCCACTTCGGTCGTGGCCCCTATTAAAGTTCATGACGATTCTATGAGCTAAAACCATTTTTTCTTTATCAATATACAGACGGGGTATCACTTACCTTTTTTCTCCTCGAGCTGCCTCTTCGTGAGGCCGAGATCTTCCTCGGACCGCTCTAGGTCCCGCTTCAGTCCGGAGCCCTCCGCAGTACGAGCGGCAGAGGCCAGCAGTGATGCCTGCTTATTCACATAGACATACTATGATTAGACTCCGGTGGATGTTATTTGATCCTATGTTCCGAACACCAAACAAAGCATCAGGGGCTACTGTCTATACTGTGATAATTTGATTACTTACCTCAAAGCCTGTTAGGAGGCTTGCACAGGCTTCGATCAATCCGCTTTTGGCGGACCGAACCTTCTCAATCAAAGCACTCATGACGGTGCGGTGCTCTTCGTTAATGGAACCACCGTGAAGCGCTTCCAGCAGGTTATCCGATGCCTCGTGATGGACATAGGTCATCGGCACAGGCAGCTCTCCCTCCTTATTGAGGGGCTGCCTACCTGAAACCGGAACCACTGGAGGTTCTAGCGCAGTATACGGCTGGGGGCCAGACTTGCTGCGGCCCCCGTCATCAGAATCCATGGGGGTCTTCCCCTCCATGTGCCCGACGTCTAGGATTTCGCCTTGGGGCATCTCCAGAACCGTCTCCCAAGTCCAGTATCCTTTGGGACAACACCTCGGTGTCGTCCGCGGGTCAGGGGGTGGTGGCCGTCGTTAGTGAATCACTGTTCATCACCGACTAACTCAAAGACCCATCCGAGGAAGATACGTTGATGTGGGCTTTGGACGGACTACATAATCATATTTGACACGATAAGAAGCAATAAAGCAAAACATACCGGAAGTATTATAGTGTCCGGATACTTACGACTTTACTAGGGGCTTCTCCCTGGGCAACCACTCCTCATCGCTGTAGGCGGCTGTTTTGGAGTGGTCCAGAGGGAGGTTCCTTCCTTTCTTGGACACTTCGGCCTCCCCAGACGGGGCGGCCTTCCTTTTCTCCCCTCCCCCCCCCCCCCCCGGTTGGGGGGGGAGGGTTTTGCTCTTCCTCCTCCTCGTTTTCGTTGGAGGAGTGTGCCTCGGTGTCTTCGGACGATGAGTCCGCCACAACCTTGCGCCGGAGACCTTTCCTGGTCCTGATGTCCTTCATCTTGGCCTTCTTCTCCGGCACCTCATAGGGCGCCGGAAACAGCATCTCCGTTAGGAGAGCCATTGCTGGATCTTCAGGTAGTGGAGCTGGACAGTCGATCCGCTCCGCTGTCGCCACCCAGTCCTGTTAAATTGGTGTGGGGGCTTAGATTCCTCCCACAAATATACTGGGGAAAGGAGCATCTTCTAAAATATAGAGAGCTTACCGGATTGGCGGGGCGCTTTGCGCTAAGTCCGCGATCCTCGGTAGTAGGAGGAGGAACCTCGGCGTCCTTGAACAGCACCTTCCAGACGTCTTTGTGCATCGTGTCAAAGAGCTCTCGCAGCGTCTAGTGTTCGGCCGGGTCGAACTCCCACATATTCAATGATCGTCTTTGACATGGAAGGATCCGGCGGAAGAGCATGACCTGGACCACGTTGACGCGCTTGCTTTTCTTGCTTATCATATTTTTAACACAGTTCTGGAGTCCGATCAGCTCCGCCGTCACACCCCAGGCTAATCCCTTCTCTTTCCAGGAGGTGAGATGCATGGGGATGCCGGATCAAAATTTGGGGGCCGCCAGCCAGTTGGTGTCACACGGCTCGGTGATATAGAACCACCCCGATTGCCACCCCTTCACGATCTCCACATAGGAGCCTTCGAGCTAGATCGTGGAAGTCTAGCCCGTAGTAAAACATGAGCCCGCAGACAAATGGGTGCAGGGGGAATCCTAGTACACGGACGAAGTGGGCAAGGAATATAACCCTCTCATGGGGTTCCGGAGTAGGGATGATCTGCCCTGCGTCCGGGAGCCGGTGCGTGATGTCTACGGCCAGGTATCCGGCCTCCTGGAGCTTCGTGATGTCCTCCTCCGTAACGGAGGAGACCATCCACTTGCCTCCCGCTTCGTACATGTTTGGAATGGCTTTACGGAGAAGGTGAGAACTTGGGCGATGGAGCTCGAGCATGCGAGAATATATGGGCAGGGGAAGAAGAAGGCGTGGGTGAAAAAGAGTAATCCCTATCCCTTTATAAAGGCGGTAGAAACTGTGCGCCTCCCCACTTGCCCCGTAAAATCGCTTATTCCCCAAGCGTCGCGATTGATGGCGCCGTTGGGTTACCCACACCCATGTTGATGAGAATCACGTGATAAGGGGACATGATCTTTGCTTCGACAAGACGTTCCAAGGAAACCGCCTCGCGATATGTGCAGTAGCTGGTTGAGAAAAACGGTTCGAATAATGACCAGGACATGGCGTGATGTCATGCTATGAAAAGTTGTCAGCAGATTAGATTTGTGGAATATTGTGCTCTCTACGGTGGTATGTGGAAATTATTTTGTAGAGCCAAACACGATCCTCATATTCACGATCTTCTATGGAGTATTTGGAGAAGGAACCCGGCAATGCCGAAGACAATCTATGCGCCGGATTCATCGTCATTGAAGCCTGGTTCAGGGGCTACTGAGGGAGTCCTGGATTAGGGGGTCCTCGGATAGCCTGACTATATACTTTGGCTGGACTGTTGGACTATGAAGATACAAGATTGAAGACTTTGTCCCGTGCCCGGGTACGACTCTCCTTTGCGTGGAAGGCAAGCTTGGAAATTCGGATATGTAGATCTCCTTGTTTGTAACCGACTCTGTGTAACCCTAGCCCCCTCCGGTGTCTATATAAACCGGAGGGTTTAGTCCATAGGACAACAACAATCATAATCATAGGCTAGATTCTAGGGTTTAGCCTCTACGATCTCGTGGTAGATCAACTCTTGTAATACTCATATCATCAAGATCAATCAAGTAGGAAGTAGGGTATTACCTCCATCGAGAGGGCCCGAACCTGGGTAAACATTGTGTCCCCCGCCTCCTGTTACCATTAGCCTTAGACGCACAGTTCAGGACACCCTACCCGAGATCCGCCGGTTTTGACACCGATAGCAACCCCGTACTCGCCTAAGTTAAAAAACACTCCAAGTGGAGAGAAATCCTCCCACTCGGGAGCTTAGCTGCGACCCCGTACTCGCCTAAGTTAAAAAACACTCCGAGTGGAGAGCAATCCTCCCACTCGGGGGCTTAGCTGCCACCCCGTACTCGCCTAAGTTAAAATACACTCCGAGTGGAGAGCAATCCTCATATTCGGGTGCTTAGCCGCGACCCCGTACTCGCCTAAGTTTAAAAACACTCTGAGTGGAGAACAGTCCTCCCACTCGGGGGCTTAGCCACGACACCGTACTTGCCTAAGTTAAAACAGACTCCGAGTGGAGAGCAATCCTCCCACTCGGGGGCTTAGGAGCGACCCCGTACTTGCCTAAGTTAAGACACACTCTGAGTGAAGAGCAATCCTCCCACTTGGGGGCTTAGCCGCAACTCCATACTCGCCTAAGTTAAAAACACTCCGAGTGGAGAGGAAGCCTCCCACTCGGGGGCTTAGCCGCGACCCCGTACTCGCCTAAGTTAAAACACACTCCGAGTGGAGAGTAATCCTCCCACTCGGGGGCTTAGCCGTGACCCCGTACTCCCCTAAGTTAAAACACACTCCGAGTGGAGAGCAATCCTCCCACTCGGGGGCTTAGCCGCGACCCCGTACTCGCGTAAGTTAAAAAACACTCTGAGTGGAGAGCAATCCTCCCACTCGGGGGCTAAGCTGCGACCCCGTACTCACCTAAGTTAAAGGACACTCTGAGTTGACAGCAATCCTCCCACTCGGGGGCTTAGCCGCGACCCCGTACTCGCCTAAGTCACGAAGATCCTCTGAGCTATGCCACAAGTACAACGTACGCTCCATCCCGATCCGCAAGGACGATGAGGTGTCGACTGAACACATCGTTGGAGCTGCATCACAAGTACAACGTACGCTCCATACCAATCTGCAAGGACGACAAGGTGTCGATCGATCACATCGTCAGAGCCACTCGACGAAGAGTCAATGGGATAAAGGCAAAGCCATCATATCCAAAGAGAAACCAAGTTCACATTAATCCCGCAAAAAGTTCAGAACCACAGCGGCAGAAGTACTCAGGCATCAGGCCTGAAAGAGTTTAATGGTTACAAAACCACTCGGCATTCCGAGGCAAATAAAGCTGGGGCATAATGTTTGTTCACTCGGCGGGAGGAGGACTTGCTGGCTCAACGGAGCTGTCAAGGTCAATGCTGTCTGCGATACGAGTAGCAGCGTCGATGAAGGTGTCCAGGAAGGACTGGAAGTTGAGCTTCTTGGTGTTGACAACCTTGAGTGCCGCCAGCTTGTCTGCTCTGATGTCCTTCTAGTGGACTCGGACCAACGACAGAGCAACATCGGCGCCACAGCAAGCAGACGACTTCTTCCACTCCTTTACTCGACCAGGGATTTCATTTAGTAGAGTCATCAGAGACTCGAGATCATTTTGGAGTTCCGCTTGGGGCCAGAGTTCAGCGTCAATCTGCGACATGTCCACCTTCAGATGAGCAAGATAATCAACAACACTGTCCAGACGAGACTCCAATCATAGCACGTTGATAGCGGCATCATCTTTGACATGAGAGTTTATGGTTCGAAGTCTTGAAAGTCTGCACAGATGGAAAAGCAGTGCGTCGACAGTTAAATAATGAGTCGACAATGGTAAATCAGTCGGATGGGAGGAAGTACCTTCAAGCTTCAGGACCAGTTTCTCAGCAAGCCACCCCAGGTAAGCCTCCAGTCCGCCCTTCTTTGCCGTGAGATTTCCAACCTTGTCAGTCAAGGTGTCCTTGTCCTTCTTTAGTCTTGCAACCTCCTGGTTGGCTTCAGTAATAGCGGTCTTCACCTTGGAGTTCTCTTCTTCCAACTTGTTGAATGAGGCCAGCTTCTTATCAACAAGTGTTGTTTTCTCCCGCGCCTCCTTTTGTGCTGCGGCAAGGTCTTGACCCTTTTTCTGCAGAGCCTGCTTCATTTTCTCTAAAGAAATAACATTCTAAAGACGAGCTTGGAGTTGACAGTTTTCACTACGCACATCTGTTCGAGTGGAGTCACTCAGTTCAAAAGACTAAAAGGAAAAAGTCATAAGGTGTACAGTCGACGAAATATTACCTCCCATGGTAGTTGCTTCTTCCTGGGCTTTCTAGAGATTATTCTTGGACAGCTCCAGGTGGAGGTTGAGGCTGATCTACTTCTTGTCCAGTTCAGCAAATTGGGCTCCAAGATCACAAGACTTCTGCGGTCTACAAATAAGATATGTCAGTCGACAGAAACAAAGGTCAATCACAACGAAAATTGTTCTAAGACTACCTCCGAATCAAACATTCGACAGTAGTCTCGGGGACTACACCCAGTGGGTGCACTTGGCGTGCCCCTACTGGTTTGGTTTTCCACTCTGCATGGTCTGCCCAACATGAGTATGCAAAAGAGAGAGAGAGAGAGAGAGATTCTCATACCCCAGCCGACTACCAACAGTCGACCACGGTGTCGGGGACTACACCTAGTGGGTGCACTCTGCGTGCCCCTACTGGTCTAGATTCCACTCAGCTCAAGCTATTCAACTGAGTGAAAGAACAATGAAGTGGCATTCGAATAAGACCCCCGCCGCATCAAACATCCGACGGCAGTCTCGGGGACTGCACCCAGTAGGTGCACTTTGCGTGCTCCCATTGGTTCAGACACACACTCGACTCAACTTGGTCGATTCAAGTAGTAGAACTATTCAACACTAAGTCAAAACACCCAGCAGGTGATTGGATGCAAAATGTAGACTCATGATAGATGCACTTAAATGTTCTAAAATGCTCATCCAGGGACATCTTACGGACAATGAAGCAGCAGTTGCAACTACCACATTGTAACAAGGAAAAAATTAAATTGAGAGATCAGTCGGAAACCAACTAACCTTGAAATTCACATGTAGAGCAGAGCCGGCATTGTAGGCAGCCTGACTAGCCTTGTGCACCACCTACATCTGCTCCATCATAAGGTTTGCTTGGAGTAGAGTTTCCCTGGCGGCACCGGCCGGGTCGTCTGGACTGTGATGTGCAGCAAAGAGCGATGACGGCAGTACAGTCGGAGCGATCATAGGATCTGAAGCATGGAGATATGCAGGAGAAGCAGAGACTTGAGCAGTCGACACCGAGGGACGTTCAGTCGACAACGGATTGGAAAAAGAAACGTTGGCCCAAGCTAGATCTACGGATCACTGGACCACCGCCTCCGGCGCTGATGTCGACTGAGGCTCCTGGCTTACGGCCGTCCTCCTGCTCGAAGCCCCGCCCTTCCTGTAGGGGAACGTTGCAGAAAATTAAAATTTTTCCTATGGTTTCACCAAGATCCATCTATGAGTTCATCTAAGCAACGAGTCATGGGAGAGAGATTGCATCTACATACCACTTTGTAGATCGCGCGGAAGCGTTCAAAAGAACGGGGTTGAAGTAGTCGTTCTCGTCGTGATCCTATCACCGGAGATCCTAGCGCCGAATGGACGGCACCTCCGCATTCAACACACGTACGGTCAGCGTAACGTCTCCTCCGTCTTGATCCAGCAAGGGGAAAGGAGAGGTTGATGATGATGGCTCCAGCAGCAGCACAACGGCGTGGTGGTGATGGAACAGCAGCACTCCGGCAGGGCTTCGCCAAGCACATGACGGAGGAGGAAGAGGTGTAGCAGGGGGAGGGGGCGCCAGGACTTCAGGGTGCGGCTGCCCCCCTCCCCCCTCCCTTTATATAGGCCCCCAGGGGGGGCGCCGGCCCTGGGAGATCCAATCTCCCAAGGGGGCGGCGGCCAAGGGGGGTGGAGTACCCCCCAAGGCAAGTGGGGCGCCCCCCACCCTAGGGTTTCAACCCTAGGCGCAGGGGGTGGGCCTAGGGGGGCGCACCAGCCCACTAAGGGCTGGTTCCCCTCCCCACTTTGGCCCTTGGGGCCCTCCAGGATGGGTGGCCCCACCCGGTGGACCCCCGGGACCCTTCCGGTGGTCCCGGTACAATACCGGGTGACCCCGAAACTTTCCCGATGGCCGAAATACCACTTCCTATATAGTTTTCTTTACCTCCAGACCATTCCGGAACTCCTCGTGACGTCCGGGATCTCATCCGGGACTCCAAACAACATTCGGTATGCTGCATACTCATATTCATACAACCCTAGCGTTACCGAACCTTAAGTGTGTAGACCCTACGGGTTCGGGAGACACGTAGACATGACCGAGACGGCTCTCGGGCAATAACCAACAGCGGGATCTGGATACCCATGTTTGTTCCCACATGCTCCTCGATGATCTCATCGGATGAACCACGATGTCGAGGATTCGAACAACCCCGTATTCAATTCCCTTTGTCAATCGGTACGTTACTTGCCCGAGACTTGATCGTCGGTATCCCAATACCTCGTTCAGTCCCATTACCGGCAAGTCACTTTACTCGTACCGTAATGCATGATCCCGTGACCAAACACTTGGTCACTTTGAGCTCATTATGATGATGCATAACCGAGTGGGCCCAGAGATACCTCTCCGTCATACGGAGTGACAAATCCCAGTCTCGATCCGTGTCAACCCAACAGACACTTTCGGAGATACCTGTAGTGCACCTTTGTAGTCACCCAGTTACGTTGTGACATTTGGTACACCCAAAGCACTGTTACGGTATCCGGGAGTTACACGATCTCATGGTCTAAGGAAGAGATACTTGACATTGAAAAAGCTCTAGCAAAACGAACTACACGATCTTGTGCTATGCTTAGAATTGGGTCTTGTCCATCACATCATTCTCCTAATGATGTGATCCCGTTGTCAATGACATCTAATGTCCATAGTCAGGAAACCATGACTATCTGTTGACCAACGAGCTAGTCAACTAGAGGCTCACTAGGGACATGTTATGGTCTATGTATTCACACGTGTATTACGATTTCCGGACAATACAGTTATAGCATGAATAAAAGACAATTATCATGAATAAGGAAATATAATAATAACCCATTTATTATTGCCTCTAGGGCATATTTCCAACAGTCTCCCACTTGCACTGGAGTCAATAATCTAGTTACATTGTGATGAATCGAACACCCATAGAGTTCTGGTGTTGATCATGTTTTGCTCGCGAGAGAGGTTTAGTCAACGGATCTGCGACATTCAGATCCGTATGTACTTTGCAAGTATCTATGTCTCCATCTTGAACATTTTCACGGATGGAGTTGAAGCGACGCTTGATGTGTCTGGTCTTCTTGTGAAACCTGGGCTCCTTGGCAAGGGCAATAGCTCCAGTGTTGTCACAGAAGAGTTTGATCGGCCCCGACGCATTGGGTATGACTCCTAGGTCGGTGATGAACTCCTTCACCCATATTGCTTCATGCGCTGCCTCCGAGGCTGCCATGTACTCCGCTTCACATGTAGATCCCGCCACGACGCTCTGCTTGCAGCTGCACCAGCTTACTGCTCCACCATTCAACATATACACGTATCCGGTTTGTTACTTAGAGTCATCCAGATCTGTGTCGAAGCTAGCATCGACGTAACCCTTTACGACAAGCTCTTCGTCACCTCCATAAACGAGAAACATGTCCTTTGTCCTTTTCAGGTACTTCAGGATATTCTTGACCGCTGTCCAGTGTTCCTTGCCGGGATTACTTTGGTACCTTCCTACCAAACTTACGGCAAGGTTTACATCAGGTCTGGTACACAGCATGGCATACATAATAGATCCTATGGCCGAGGCATAGGGGATGACGCTCATCTCTTCTTTATCTTTTGCCGTGGTCGGGCATTGAGCCGAGCTCAATCTCACACCTTGCAGTACAGGCAAGAACCCTTTCTTGGACTGATCCATTTTGAACTTCTTCAAAATCTTATCAAGGTATGTGCTTTGTGAAAGACCTATGAGGCGTCTCGATCTATCCCTATAGATCTTGATGCCTAATATATAAGCAGCTTCTCCAAGGTCCTTCATTGAAAAACACTTATTCAAGTAGGCCTTAATGCTGTCCAAGAATTCTATATCATTTCCCATCAAAAGTATGTCATCTACATATAATATGAGAAATGCTACAGAGCTCCCACTCACTTTCTTGTAAATGCAGGCTTCTCCATAAGTCTGCGTAAATCCAAACGCTTTGATCATCTCATCAAAGCGAATGTTCCAACTCTGAGATGCTTGCACCAGCCCATAAATGGATTGCTGGAGCTTGCATACTTTGTTAGCATTCTTAGGATCGACAAAACCCTTCGGATGCATCATATACAGTTCTTCCTTAAGATGCCCGTTAAGGAATGCCGTTTTGACGTCCATCTGCCATATCTCATAATCATAGTGTGCGGCAATTGCTAACATGATTCGGACGGACTTAAGCTTCGCTACAGGAGAGAAAGTGTCATCGTAGTCAGTCCCTTGAACTTGTCGATAACCCTTAGCGACAAGTCGAGCTTTATAGATGGTGATATTACCATCCGCGTCTGTCTTCTTCTTAAAGATCCATTTGTTTTCTATCGCTCGCCGATCATCGAGCAAGTCAGTCAAAGTCCATACTTTGTTTTCATACATGGATTCTATCTCGGATTTCATGGCTTCTAGCCATTTGTTGGAATCTAGGCTCGCCATTGCTTCTTCATAGTTCGAAGGTTCACCGTTGTCCAACAACATGATTTCCAGGACAGGGTTGCCATACCACTCTGGTGCGGAACGTGTCCTTGTGGACCTACGAAGTTCAGTAGCAACTTGATCCGAAGTACCTTGATCATCATCATTGTTTTTCTCTTCAGTTGGTGTAGGCATCACAGGAACATTTTCCTGGGCTGCACTACTATCCCGTTCAAGAGGTAGTACTTCATCGAGTTCTACTTTCCTCCCACTTACTTCTTTCGAGAGAAACTCTTTTTCCAGAAAGGATCCGTTCTTGGCAACAAAGATCTTGCCTTCGGATCTTAAGTAGAAGGTATACCCAATGGTTTCTTTAGGGTATCCTATGAAGACGCATTTTTCCGACTTGGGTTCGAGCTTTTCAGGTTGAAGTTTCTTGACATAAGCATCGCATCCCCAAACTTTTAGAAACGATAGCTTAGGTTTCTTCCCAAACCATAATTCATACGGTGTCATCTCAAAGGATTTAGACGGTGCCCTATTTAAAGTGAATGTAGTTGTCTCTAGAGCGTATCCCCAAAATGATAGCGGTAAATCGGTAAGGGACATCATAGATCGCACCATATCCAGTAGAGTGCAATTACGACGTTCGGACACACCGTTATGCTGAGGTGTTCCAGGCGACGTGAGTTGTGAAACGATTCCACATTTTCTTAAGTGTGTACCAAACTCGTGACTTAAATATTCTCCTCCATGATCCGATCGTAAGAATTTTATCTTTCGGTCACGTTGATTCTCTACTTCATTCTGAAATTCCTTGAACTTTTCAAAGGTCTCAGACTTGTGTTTCATCAAGTAGACATACCCATATCTACTCAAGTCATCAGTGAGAGTGAGAACATAACGATATCCTCCGCGAGCCTCAACGCTCATTGGACCGCACACATCGGTATGTATGATTTCCAACAAGTTGGTTGCTCGCTCCATTGTTCCGGAGAACGGGGTCTTGGTCATTTTGCCCATGAGGCATGGTTCGCATGTGTCAAATGTTTCATAATCGAGAGACTCTAAAAGTCCATCTGCATGGAGCTTCTTCATGCGCTTGACACCAATGTGACCAAGGCGGCAGTGCCACAAGTATGTGGGACTATCGTTATCAACTTTACATCTTTTGGCATTCACGCTATGAATATGTGTAACATTATGTTCGAGATTCATTAAGAATAAACCATTGACCATCGGGGCATGACCATAAAACATATCTCTCATATAAATAGAACAACCATTATTCTCGGATTTAAATGAGTAGCCATCTCGTATTAAACGAGATCCAGATACAATGTCCATGCTCAAACTTGGCACTAAATAACAATTATTGAGGTTTAAAACTAATCCCGTAGGTAAATGTAGAGGTAGCGTGCCGACGGCGATCACATCGACCTTGGAACCATTCCCGACGCGCATTGTCACCTCGTCCTTCGCCAGTCTCCACTTATTCCGCAGCTCCTGCTGTGAGTTACCAATGTGAGCAACGGCACCGGTATTAAATACCCAGGAGTTACTACGAGTACTGGTAAGGTACACATCAATTACATGTATATCAAATATACCTTTAGTGTTGCCGGCCTTCTTGTCCACTAAGTATTTGGGGCAGTTCTGCTTCCAGTGACCCTTCCCCTTGCAATAAAAGCACTCAGTCTCAGGCTTGGGTCCATTCTTTGACTTCTTCCCGGCAACTGGCTTATCGGGCGCGGCAACATCTTTGCCATCCTTCTTGAAGTTCTTCTTACCCTTGCCCTTCCTGAACTTAGTGGTCTTATTGACCATCAACACTTGATGTTCTTTCTTGATTTCCACCTCTGCTGACTTCAGCATTGAAAATACTTCAGGAATGGTCTTCACCATCCCCTGCATATTGTAGTTCATCACAAAGCTCTTGTAGCTCGGTGGGAGCGACTGAAGGATCCTGTCAATGACCGCCTCATCCGGGAGGTTAATGTCCAGCTGGGACAGGTGGTTGTGCAACCCAGACATTTTGAGTATGTGCTCACTGACAGAACTATTTTCCTCCATCTTACAACTATAGAACTTGTCAGAGACTTCATATCTCTCGACCCGGGCATGAGCTTGGAAAACTAGTTTCAGCTCCTCGAACATCTCATATGCTCCGTGTTGCTCAAAACGCTTTTGGAGCCCCGGTTCTAAGCTGTAAAGCATGCCGCACTGAATGAGGGAGTAATCATCAGCACGAGACTGCCAAGCATTCATAATGTCTTGGTTCTCTGGGACGGGAGCGTCACCTAGCGGTCCTTCTAGGACATATTGTTTCCTGGCAGCTACGAGGATGATCCTCAGGTTCCGGACCCAGTCCGTATAGTTGCTGCCATCATCTTTCATCTTGGTTTTCTCTAGGAACGCGTTAAAGTTCATGTTGACATGAGCGTTGGCCATTTGATCTACAAGACATATTTTGCAAAAAGTTTTAGACTAAGTTCATGATAATTAAGTTCATCTAATCAAATTATTTTAATGAACTCCCACTCAGATTAGACATCCCTCTAGTCATCTAAGTGTTACACGATCCGAGTCGACTAGGCCGTGTCCGATCATCACGTGAGACGGACTAGTCATCATCGGTGAACATCTCCATGTTGATCGTATCTTCCATACGACTCATGTTCGACCTTTCGGTCTCTTGTGTTCCGAGGCCATGTCTGTACATGCTAGGCTCGTCAAGTTAACCCTAAGTGTTCTGCATGTGTAAATCTGTCTTACACCCGTTGTATGTGAACGTAAGGATCTATCACACCCGATCATCACGTGGTGCTTCGAAACGACGAACTTTAGCAACGGTGCACAGTTAGGGGGAACACTATCTTGAAATTATTATAAGAGATCATCTTATTTACTACTGCCGTTCTAAGTAAACAAGATGCATAAAACATAATAAACATCACATGCAATTATATAGTAGTGACATGATATGGCCAATATCATACAACTCCTTCAATCTCCATCTTCGGGGCTCCATGATCATCTTTGTCACCGGCATGACACCATGATCTCCATCATCATGATCTCCATCATTGTGTCTTCATGAAGTTGTCACGCCAACGACTACTTCTACTTCTATGGCTAACGCGTTTAGCAATAAAGTAAAGTAATTTACATGGCGTTCTTCAATGACACGCATGTCATACAAAAAATAAAGACAACTCCTATGGCTCCTGCCGGTTGTCATACTCATCGACATGCAAGTCGTGATTCCTATTACAAGAACATGATCTCATACATCACAATATGTCATTCATCGTTCATCACAACTTCTGGCCATATCACATCACATGACAATTGCTGCAAAAACAAGTTAGACGTCCTCTAATTGTTGTTGCATCTTTTACATGGCTGCAATTGGGTTCTAGCAAGAACGTTTTCTTACCTACGAATAACCACAACGTGATCTTGTCAACTTCTATTTACCCTTCATAAGGACCCTTTTCATCGAATCCGCTCCAACTAAAGTGGGAGAGACAGACACCCGCCAACCACCTTATGCAACTAGTGCATGTCAGTCGGTGGAACCGGTCTAATGTAAGCGTACGTGTAAGGTTGGTCCGGGACGCTTCATCCCACAATACCGCTGAAGCAAGATAAGACTAGTAGCGGCAAGCAAGTTGACAAGATCTACGCCCACAACAAAATTGTGTTCTACTCGTGCAATAGAGAACTACGCATAGACCTAGCTCATGATGCCACTGTTGGGGAACGTTGCAGAAAATTAAAAATTTTCCTACGGTTTCACCAAGATCCATCTATGAGTTCATCTAAGCAACGAGTCATGGGAGAGAGATTGCATCTACATACCACTTTGTAGATCGCGCGGAAGCATTCAAAAGAATGGGGTTGAAGTAGTCGTTCTCGTCGTGATCCTATCACCGGAGATCCTAGCGCCGAACGGACGGCACCTCCGCGTTCAACACACGTACGGTCAGCATAACGTATCCTCCGTCTTGATCCAGCAAGGGGAAAGGAGAGGTTGATGATGATGGCTCCAGCAGCAGCACAACGGCGTGGTGGTGATGGAACAGCAGCACTCCGGCAGGGTTTCGCCAAGCACGTGACGGAGGAGGAAGAGGTGTAGCAGGGGGAGGGGGCGCCAGGACTTCAGGGTGCGGCTGCCCCCCTCCCCCCTCCCTTTATATAGGCCCCCAGGGGGGGCGCCGGCCCTGGGAGATCCAATCTCCCAAGGGGGCGGCG
>NC_041393.1:7609648-7640605 GCF_002162155.2 Triticum dicoccoides
CCCACCCGGTGGACCCCCGGGACCCTTCCGGTGGTCCCGGTACAATACCGGGTGACCCCGAAACTTTCCCGATGGCCGAAATACCACTTCCTATATAGTTTTCTTTACCTCCGGACCATTCCGGAACTCCTCGTGACGTCCGGGATCTCATCCGGGACTCCGAACAACATTCGGTATGCTGCATACTCATATTCATACAACCCTAGCGTTACCGAACCTTAAGTGTGTAGACCCTACGGGTTCGGGAGACACGTAGACATGACCGAGACGGCTCTCGGGCAATAACCAACAGCGGGATCTGGATACCCATGTTGGTTCCCACATGCTCCTCGATGATCTCATTGGATGAACCACGATGTCGAGGATTCGAACAACCCCGTATTCAATTCCCTTTGTCAATCGGTACGTTACTTGCCCGAGACTCGATCGTCGGTATCCCAATACCTCGTTCAGTCCCGTTACCGGCAAGTCACTTTACTCGTACCGTAATGCATGATACCGTGACCAAACACTTGGTCACTTTGACCTCATTATGATGATGCATTACCGAGTGGGCCCAGAGATACCTCTCCGTCATACGGAGTGACAAATCCCAGTATCGATCCGTGTCAACCCAACAGACACTTTCGGAGATACCTGTAGTGCACCTTTATAGTCACCCAGTTACGTTGTGACGTTTGGTACACCCAAAGCACTCTTATGGTATCCGGGAGTTACACGATCTCATGGTCTAAGGAAGAGATACTTGACATTGAAAAAGCTCTAGCAAAACGAACTACACGATCTTGTGCTATGCTTAGAATTGGGTCTTGTCCATCACATCATTCTCCTAATGATGTGATCCCATTGTCAATGACATCTAATGTCCATAGTCAGGAAACCATGACTATCTGTTGACCAACGAGCTAGTCAACTAGAGGCTCACTAGGGACATGTTATGGTCTATGTATTCACACGTGTATTATGATTTCTGGACAATACAGTTATAGCATGAATAAAAGACAATTATCATGAATAAGGAAATATAATAATAACCCTTTTATTATTGCCTCTAGGGAATATTTCCAACACTTCCATCCCGTAGTTTTCAGAGGCACTTCTTCATCGTCGTCTAGAAGCTCAATGACGTCCCGCGGAGCTACAACAAAACACAACCATAGGAGCTCAATCGACCGATAACCCAGTCGACGAAACAAGTTCAGGATTGCAAGATCATACCAGCTTTAGAAGTAGCCACATCGTTAGTCTCTTCATCACCCTGGGCCTTGTCAATATCCATGGAGGTCCCGAAAGTTTTAGCACTGAAAAGTTCATAATCCACTCGGTCAGAGCAGAAGTATGAGTCAGTAGGAAAATACAAAAAGATATAACACTCATGTAGAAGCAATAGGAACATCCATCTTGATCTTGGCAAGGTCTTCCGAGACTTTGAAGGGGCAACCTTGGGCTGCTTGGTGACCTTCTCCGACGGCTCCGGGGTCGAAGTCCGAGTGCGCTTATGCACTTGCGTACTCGAAGCCATAGTTTTGCTATGCCTGCCCGCTGGATCATGGAACTGCTTGGATCGACGCTCTGTGCGAGGTGGTGAGTCGACCTCCTCTTCTTCATCGTCCGACTCATCATTCTCTTCCTCATCTTCATCATCAGGGGATTGCCAGCCGGCACTTTCGTCTGCGCTATCCGCTAACTCCTGGACTTTCTCCTGGGCTTGTTCCCCGTTCGACATTGAATACATCTCAGTATAAACCTACAAGGCAAGAAGTTAATCAAACATCAAGCGAATTCAGAAACAGTTGCAAGACAGATTGAAGTACACTTGGTAGCACGGATCAGACCTTGTTCGGCTGGTTGTCAGTGTCGAATGGATCGACTCTCCTAGCCCCCCTAGGTTGTCTTTGTTCCCGGTAATGCTCCTTAGCCACAGGGCCGCCGTCTCATCGAAAACCTCCTCTGGGTGGACCCGAGCGGTGTCGTTGGAGCCCGAGTACATCCACATAGAGTGGTCACGGGCTTGGAGCAGCAGGATGCGTCGACTGAGGAACACCTCCAACAAATCCATGCCAGTTACACCCTGACATACCAACTGAACTACCCTCTTGACCAACATGTCCGTCTCTACTTTCTCTGCTGCAGTCACAATCAGTGAAGAAGGTTGCTGGACTCGATCTAGGGAAAAGGAAGGAAGACCGGTCGACTGGCCTGGGGTTGCAATGTCCTGGCAATAGAACTAGGTCGACTGCCAACCCCTAACCGACTCGCGAAGTGTCATGGGAGGAAAAGTGCTCCTCTTCCGCATCTGAATCCCTAAACCCCCGCACATCTGGATCACGTGTGTCCTCTCATCGTTCGGGTTTGCCTTCTTCACGGTTTGGGAACGGACTGTGAAAATGTGTTTGACGAGACCCTAGTGCGGTCGACAACCCAAGAAGTTTTAGCACATAGAGACGAAGGCAGCAAGACACGTGATGGTCTTGGGAGAGAAATGGTGGAGTTGAGCACCGAAAAAGTTCAGAAAGCCCTGGAAGAAAAGATGCGGGGGAAGGATGAAACCATGGTCGACGTGGGTGGCAAGAAGGACACACTCACCCGCCCACGGCTGAGGCTCTAGCTCGTTCCCCGGCAGCCTCGAAGTCTCGGCGGCGATCAAGCCCGCGGTGGCCAGATCTATGAGATCTTGAGGCTGGAACGTAGAACGGATCCAGTCTCCCTGAATCCAACCCGGCGGCAGCCCGAACTTCGACAATGACCCCTGATACATCTTCTTGCCCTTCGCCATTGCCGTCGCCTTTTTCGCGCGCTCCAGCGTCGCTGTCTTATCCTTCACCATAGTGGCAAGCTGCGCACTGGCGGAGCGGCGGCATCGAGTGTGAAAGGGGATGCGGTGGAGAAGTAGAGGAAGAAGAAGGGGAATGGGAGCGCACAGTGCAGACGCATCGGCCCTGACGCCTTCACTACTAGGAAAAGGGCTATACCTAATATGGACATTAATGGCGCACCACATATGTGGTGTGCCACTGCTATATAGCAGTGGCGCACCATGTGTAGGTATGTCATTAGTGTCCATATCACTAATGGCGCACCACACCAACGGTGCGCCACTACTAACATTTTTTACCAACACTAGTAATGGCGCACCAGGGTCTAGTGCGCCATTACTAGTTTTAACTAGTAATGGCGCACCACACACTCTGTGCGCCACTACTGATAATTTTTTTTTACTTTTTTTTTCAAAACTATTAATGGCGCACTAGGGTATAGTGCGCCATTACTAGTTCAAACTAGTAATGGCGCACCCCAACCATGGTGCGCCACTACTAACAATTTTTTTTTGCAAAACTAGTAATGGAGCACCACATAACAGGTGCACCATTAGTAACCAGGGTTACTAATGGTGCATTTTAAGGTGGTGCGCCATTGGTAACCTGAGAGTAGCTAGATATTTTGGACAACCACCTACCACACTCACTTTCCCCACTTCATTCTCTCCACCTCCTCCTCCAAGCTTGTCTCGGGTGCCTCCTCCTCCTCACCTCATTTGCACCATAGATTCATCCAAATTAAGTGGTTAAATTTCCTTTTTTTGATAGGTAAGTAAGGGGAAATCTTTCTTTATGTTGTAGATCTACTTTTTTCTCCCTCCAACAACGTGCACATGCACTTTTTATGGCCTAGATCTACGTATGTTTGTGGTGTTGCATATGTTTGTGTTTGCAGGTACCGGTATTTGAAATGCGATAGTTGCTAATATTTTACCGGAATGTTGATTCATTTCCGTTTTAGCGAGAATTTGGCACTATGCATTCTTTTTGGTCCTATTTTTAGGCAAAGTCATGACAAAACTTTTTTTTGGTTCTAAAATATCGTTTTGCTCTACCCGCAGGCGACCATGGTCCGCATGATGACGGACGGCATTGTGAATAGGTTTTTGCCCTCCACAAAGGCTGAGATGCTTCAAAAGAATGAGACGGAGATAAGATGTCCGTGTCGAAGATGCAAGCTAAAGAGCCTTATGGACCCGGATTCCGTACAGGTGCGGGACCACCTGCTCTTGCATGGTTTCATTGATTGCTATCAGTGGCAAGGTGATGAAGATGATTATGAGTCGACCATGGGGACCGGGCAAGAAATGAGGAAGGGAAGCAAGACAACCACGGTGAGGGCGGGCGAGAAGACGAAGAATCTCCAGGACATGATCACGAAGTAGATGTAGTACACAGTCATCATGTAGAAGATGCCGTACATGATTATGAGGAAGATGCCGGAGCAGACGAATGGCATGATCATGAAGATGAAGATGCTGGAGCTGACGTCGATGACCATCGATGGGATGGGTGCAGGACCCTCATATTCAAGATCTGCTTCTCAAGCAGACGGATAACGCAAGAGCTGCCGCCCGAGAGAAAGCCAAGCTGGATCAACTGGATATAGACGCAGTTACTCCATTATATGAAGGATGCAGGCCCAAGGATACCCGCCTGAAAGTAATGCTCATGGCTCTGGAGATGAAGGTAAAACACAAAATGAGCGACGCATGCTTCGACGAGAACATGTCATTCTGGCACAACGTCTTCCCAAGGGGAACAAGTGCCCGACCATTTCGAGGAGGCGAAGAAACTCGTGTGTCCTCTAGATTTACCGCATGTGAAATACCATGTGTGCATGAACAATTGCATCATTTATTGGGACGAGCACGTGGAGTCTACCATATGTCCGGTGTGCGATGTCACTCGATACAAGAAGAGGAAGAAAGCTCCTCGAAAAGTGGTGTGGTACTTTCCGATCACTCCTCGTCTGAAGCCGTATTTCACGGACCCTAAGGTAGCAAAGCTCCTGCATTGGCATGCGGATAGGGAGGAGAAGAAGCGAGAAGATGACGGAAATGATCCGGAGATAAATAAAAAAGACAAGATGCTGAGTCACCCTAAGGATGCGAGCCACTGGAAAGCGTTGAACTTCGAACACCCAGAATTTGGGGACGATCTAAGGAACATTGTGCTGGGCGCGAGCACCGATGGAGTCAATCTGTTTGGCAGCCACAGAAGCACACATAGCACCTGGCCTGTGTTTGTGTGGATGTACAACCTTCCCCCCTGGTTGTGCATGAAGAGGAAGTACATTCACATGAGCATGCTAATTGAAGGGCCGAAACAACCAGGGAACGACATCAATCTGTATATGGGGCTGCTGAAAGAGGAGCTAGACAAGCTGCTGAATATTTCCCTACGAGAGCCGCACTACTCACAACGGTGCACGACTATCTCGGTTATGGATATGTCGTGGGGCAGGTGGTCCACGGATTTTCTGGATGCGTCAGGTGCATGGATGACACAATGTATCGCCAGCTAGATAGAGATCCCGGGTCTTCAAAAACCGTGTTCATGGGACACTGAAGGTGGCTTCACGACGATGACTCATGGAGAAAAGCCAAGGATCTGTTCGATGGTGAAACCGAACCCCGAAGACGCCTGCGTACGATGAGCGGCGAGAAATAGACGAGCTATTGAAAAATTGGAAAGAGTGCCCACTGCTGGGAAAGGCGCCAGAGCCGGGAAAGAAGGGAAAGGCGCCAGATCCGCAACTGAAGGTATGGAAAAGGAGGTCTATTTTCTGGAACTTGCCATACTGGAAGATCCTCCGTGTGCCTCACAGCCTTGATGTCATGCATATCACGAAGAACCTATCTGAGAGTCTGCTTGGTACCCTGCTCAACATGCCAGAGAGGACCAAAGATGGGCCGAAAGCAAGGGCAGACTTGAAATCAATGGGCATCAAGGACGAGCTTCACGCTAATGATGATGATGATGATGATGATGATGATGATGATGATGATGATGATGATGAGGTGAAGGACATGGAAAGTCGTCGCAAAGGGAAAAAGGCCAAGAAGATCGAAAATGACTTCCCTCCCGCGTGCTTCACTCTAAGTCAGGAGGAGATTGAGCAGTTTTTCACCTGCCTCGTAGGAGTAAAAGTTCCTTACGGTTACGCGGGGAAGATAAGAAGATACCTAGACTCAGCGAAGCAGAAGTTCAGCAGGATGAAGTCTCACGACTGTCACGTGTTGATGACACAGATACTTCCAGTTGCAATTCATGGGATCATGGACGCGCACGTCCGTGAAACGCTTTTTGGCCTATGCAACTTTTTCGACGTCATCTCTCGAAAGTCGGTTGGCATGAGGCAACTCAGAAGGCTACAGGAAGAGATCATGGTGATACTATGCGAGCTTGAGATGTACTTCCCTCCCACATTCTTTGACATTATGGTGCATCTGCTGGTCCATATCGTGGAGGATATCATCCAACTCGGGCCAACGTTCCTGCATAGCATGATGTCGTTTGAAAGGATGAATGGTGTCATCAAAGGATACGCTCGCAACATGTCACTTCCAGAGGGAAGCATAGTCAGGGGCTTTTTGACCGAAGAGTGCATCTCCTACTGCATGAATTATCTAGGCATTGAGAACCCCGTTAGTCTGCCCGTCAACAGGCACCTCGGCAGGCTCGCTAGATGGGGTCACCGCGAGGGTCGCCGTGAAATTCATGTCGACTTCGAGGGTCGACTCGCCGACTTTGAAAGAGCTAACCTAGTCGCGCTACAACACATAGACGTGGTCGATCCTTGGGTGGTAGAGCACAAAACCTTTATTGATAATACATACAATGACCGAGGCCAACAGAGGACGGACGGAGATATAATCAAAGAGCACAACTCATGTTTCATGCGTTGGTTCAAGGAGAAGCTTCTGTCGTACCCTTTACATGAGGATTCTTCCGTGGAAGAAAAACTCAAATTCGCCTTGTCACAGGGCGCTGAGCACAACCTGATGACCTATGAGGCGTACGATATCAACGGCCACACATTCTACACCGAGCAAAAGGACATGAAGAGTGATGGTTATCAGAACTCCGGGGTAACGATGGAATCCTACACAGGTAACGACAAGGACAGATACTACGGAAGGATCGAGGAGATCTGGGAGCTGAGCTACGCTGGAGAGAAGGTCCCGATGTTCCGTGTTAGATGGGCTAAGAGCGTCCTAAAAGAAGACCAGTATTTCACCACCATGGTTATACCCGAAGCCAAATCCAAGACCACGGGCGCAAACGTCACCTCGAAAAATGATCCATGGGTACTGGCTTCCCAAGTGGACCAATGCTTCTTCATTACCGACCCGTCAAAGCCCAGTCGTGTTGTCGTGAGGAGAGGCAAAAGGAAGATCATCGGAATGGATGGAGTCGCCAATGAGCAAGACTTCGACAAGTACGGCGACCCGAAGATGGAACGTGACGACGACAATGATGTGCCATACACCACAACAAGAAGCAGGACCACCCTACCTAAAGGACGTCCGTTCAAGAGAAGAACTCCATTTGCGAAAAAGAAGGGCAAGAAGATTGTGAAAAGATAGCTAGCTAAGATCGATTATATTTAAATTGTAGTCTTCATTTCTCGATTGTATTTCGACACATTGAAATGATATTTCTTTTGTTCTAGTCCTCGTGAATATTTATTTATGTTTATTCTGGTATTTATGTTGATTCTGGTATACCAATTTTTATTTGATGATATTTTTTGAACTCATGAATATTTTTAAATTTCATGGGCACATTTTGAATTCATGAATATTTTTTCAAATTTAATGATATTTTTCATATTCATAAATGTTTTACTAATTCACAAATGAATGCAAATAAAAATCCAAAAAAACAAATTTGATGATATTTTCAAATAACAAATTTGATGATATTTTTTCATATTCATAAATATTTTCAAATAACAATTTTGATGATATTTTTCACATTCATAAATGTTTTCAAATTTTATCGTCGTTTTCTAAAAAATTATTAGATGCCACTAAAAATAAAAAAAAGTTAGTAATGGCGCACCAGGAGAAGGTGCGCCATTGCTATCAAGGTACTTATAGCGCACCCCTACGAGGTGCGCCATTGGTATACCAATTTTTATGATATTTTTTCAAATAACAAATTTGATGATATTCTCAAATAAAAAAATTGATGATATTTATTCATATTCATAAATATTTTCAAATAAAAAATTTGATGATATTTTTTCACATTCATAAATGTTTTCAAATTTAATCGTCATTTTCTAAAAAATTATTAGATGCAACTAAAAATAATAATAAAAAAGTTAGTAATGGCACACCAGGGAAAGGTGCGCCATTGCTATCACTATGTTTATGGCGCACCCCTAGATGGTGTGTCATTGCTAACCTTCCCCCCTCTATGTAGGTGTGTTCTGTCCATCTCGCTGTCCCTCCCTCGCCAGATCCCCCTCGCCCCCCGCGCCCGCTCCACCGCCGCCGCCGACCCCCCGCACCCGACGACCCCCGCGCCCGCTCCGCTGCCGGAGTTGCCGTTGGAGCACTAGGAGGAGGAGGCCCGCGTCCACCAGAAGAGGAGGCCCGAGCACCTTGCGACCTCCCCGCCGTCTATCACTGCCTCTCCCAAGCTCGCCGTCTCCACCCTCCGTCATCTCCGCTCCGGCCACCACTTCATTGTGGTTAGGTAATCTTCATTTCCCTCCTCCCTCTGCCTCTCTTCTCCTCTCTTCCTCCTCTCCTCCTCTCCTCCCTCCCTCTCAGTTCTACCACAGTATCGGCCACTCCCCTGTTTTCGAGGTCGATTTCACGCGATCGGATCTAGTAGCCTCCGGCCACCCCATGCCGCCATCCCCCGCCGCGTCCGCGTCGGTGAGCCGCCACCTGCGCCTCTGGTGGCGTCTCCGCGGCCGGGCCGGCGCCGTCGCGGCCACCTTTGCCGCCGCGCTGCTCGCCGCGACCCTCCTCCTCTCGCTCTCCTACTTCGCCTCCCTGCCCCTAGCGCCCTCCTCCTCATCCACTCTCATCGGCCTCACCCTCCTCCACCGCGCTGAGGAGAAGGGCGCGCGTGAGTCCCCTCCTCTCAGCTCCTCTCCCCCTTCTGTTTCCATTGGCTCTTGTACACTTTGCTTACTGCAGCACTGCTTGCTACTACCGTCTTAGTCAGCTAGTCTGCTGGTGCTTGTCGTGCTTGACTGAATTTTTTCTGGGTTTGAGTGTGATTTCTGAATTTCATGCTTGTGGTGATGCAGTGTGCTTGGACGGGAGCGCCGGGGTACCATCTGCAGAGAGGGTACCACTTGGAGGTATGTAGATTATCATTACCAAATTTTTTATACAGAACCATGAGTTTTCTTCGAAGCTTAGCGTTGATCAGTGCTCAGCTTAGCTTGGACAATGACTTGTTTGGATTGGTAGTCCTTGAAGAGGTTGTTTCATGTCTCAATAGTAATAGGAGTGTTCAGATTAGGACAGTGTTGAAAACAAATAGGCACTATTTGGATATCTTGAAAACATATCATTGGGTACATACATCATTAGTGTATAGTGATGTGACTTCCATGTGGATAACAACATCACAAGGTTATTCATCTATAGTGAAACATAATGCTATGGCTAGTAGCCAGAGGGACTATCACTTGCTAATTTGATGCACTCAACTGTCAGTTACTAGTTTCCACGGTAGTTTATCGTGCTAGTGGTTGTTTGTTTGTTGCCACTCCTTGCTGCTAGTTCCTCAACGAGTTCTGCTCAAAATTAGCTCAACAAGTTCTGCTAAAATCACTTTTGTTAGAGCTTTATTATTTTAGCAAAACTGATAGATTTAGTTCATTGATATGCTTCCTCTGATCTTCTTTGGCAAGAGGCCGAGAGGTGGTAGCAAATAGATTTAGTTCATTGGTACAGATAAATTTTGTTAATATTCTTCAGGAAGCTTGCTTGAGCTGTTTATATACTTGCTTGCTTGCTAGCAAAAATAGTAGCTTTGTTTATGGTGTTAACTAATTCATGCCACCAAATGGTAGAGACAGAGACCAGGTCTCTTCTAGTTTCCCATGAATTTATAAACCATGCATGGTATCAAGTGAGCCATGCACAGCCATGAAAACAGCTTGCTTGCTACTGTTTTAAATAGTTAGTGGAATGAATTGCTTGCTTGCTACTGTTTTTAGCTATTGTTTTTATTCAAAAATTATTGGAGTTTATATCATATATATTGCTGGCATGTATTTCATATGTTCTATAGCATTAAGGCTAAATAGCATGCCATTTTTGGTTTTGTCTCCGACCATCGTGTCGTGATGATATTGTGGGGTGTTGTGGGGTTGCAGCGGGGCGGGGTGGGACAATGATTTTGCAGGTACCCCCAGAGGCCCTTGAGTTTACCGGAATGTCGATTAACTTCCGTTCCGGTAAATTTGGGTACTCCATATGTCCTATTTTCAGCAAAGGTCATGCTGAAATTTTCCATGAATTTTAGCATGACTTTGCTAAAAATAGGACATATGGGGTACTTGCGACTAATGCATGGGCCGGGGTATCTTAGTACTTAATTAAGTAGGATCAACTGTTTTTTTGTCCATCACTTGATAAACTACATGTATGTGTATTTAGCATGACTTTCTTTAGGCAACACAGTGGGTGATCTTCCAACTGCATTTTTTTCAAAGAAGCTGCAAATGAATGAAATTGGCTCACTGTGCCAAGGGAAATCAGGCTCAATGTAGGACAGATGCAGTTGATTTGTTGTTCTTATGGAACAAATAATAGATGTTTAACTGAAACCATTTACTGTAGGACTTGCAAGCAGTTGTGATTGCAAGCAGTAGCCCTTCTCTCTTCTTCTCATTTCTCTCATCTCAAGCAGTTAAAAACTTTATTTAATTAAAACTACTCCACACAAAATTAAATGAAACTTTTCAAACAAAAATGATCATATATATATGGAGTAAAGTTTTAGTATAGTTCCAAGCACAGTAAAGTTTTAGTAATGTTATGGAGTACTGAATTTTGCAATTTTGGTTCTCTGTAATTTTGCAATATTGCTTGAAGTCAGTAGTGCTTTAATCTGTGAAAATTGGAGTAGGATTATTGCTTGTTCTGTAGTGCATTTTTGCTAGGGACCTGATACTCCATAGTGGTGCATTTTTACTGCAACCTAAACTGGAGTAAACTAGAGTAGGACCTGATACATTTAAGCCATTTGCTAGCACTTCTTGACGAAGACAAATCCTAACAATTTCTATAGATTTCCAAAATTCAGTTTTGTACCCCACACCGAAGCCCCAAGAAAGAAAACCTCAATCTGAAACAGATGATCAATTTTTAGCCCTCGGATTAGTTTAGTATTTTTTCACACACTCAGACACCCTTGTTTGCCATGTGTGTGAGAGAGATAGTGAGAGGAGAAAAGAAGAAGGGGGTTAGGAAGGGACTTGGACCTTAGCAACAACACACTAACAGGTTCCATCCCAAAACACCTAGGCAATATCACAAACATCTCTCAATTGTTCCTTCACAATAACCAACTTTTTGGCGACATTCCTCGAGAATTAGGTTATTTGGTCAACTTAGAGATCTTGTTGCTTGACAATAACCAACTTTTTAACCAATTTTTTTTCCTATTTAGAGCGAACATGGACCACAACGATGAGGCCGATGGTTTGGGCAAGCAATTCTGGGAGTTGTCCCAGGAGATGGAGGAAGAACCTCACCGCTATGAGGACGCCGCGGAAGACACCGATCCCGACTACACAACACCTAGTGACGTCGGGGATGACACCACTGATGGTGCCGCCGAGGATGCCACCACTGATGATGGCAGCACACGCACAGATGGCAGCCAACCGAAGAGGCAACGGAAGGACCGGCGCCCGAACATGCTCGGCACCGTCAAGCAGGAATTTACCAAAGTGTCCTCCAGTGGGCATCTAACGGCGCCCAAAGAATTAGTCAGTGGGTACTCGGGACAACTCGGGTGCATTCTCCGGAGCACCGTCCCGATCAACACCGAGAACCTAAGGCATCGTGACCGAGGGAATTTGCGCAACCTCCTCTTCACTAAGTTGCACGAACGATACAAGTTCCCCCGTGACGTCGCAAACACATGCCTCTCAGGGAATAAAGTGAACAGTGCCGCCCTCACGACGATGAGCACGGCCCTGGCTACTTGGAGAGCCGCGGTGAGGAGAAGGATTCTAAGAGGTGATAGTTATGAGAAGATCAAGGAGACAAATCCTTCGATCAGCGACGCTGACTACAAGGAGTTCAAGATCAAGTACGAGAGCAACACAACTGCGGAATCAAGTCAGTGGGGGAAAGATATGTGGGACTTGAACTTAGGGGTCCACAAACTCGGTCCCGACGGTTACAGAGTGGCAGAACCTATATGGGACAAGAAGGACATTGAGCGTGCCGAGCAAGGCCTACCGCCCCTCTTCGATAAATACCGTGACAAGCAGACCAGGAACTATGTCAGGGACCGGTACAAGGTGGACCCGGTAACAAAGGTGCTTACCACGGATCCGAAGACCAAGGCGCTTGAGCTTGTTCTGGTAAGGAATACACCCCCACGTAATTAGCTCCATATGGTTGCATTCTAATTAATGAAGCCAAATTTCTAAATGGTTCACGTTCCTCCCGCAGGACACTGAAAACAGTAGCGCGCAGTCGTCTCAGAGCTCCCCTTGGGACATCACTTTAAATAGGGCGTTGAACATAATGAAAAACAAGGATAAGTTCAGTAAGCCGTCGTCAGCTGGTCGTGTGGCCGGCAAAGGCTTTTCCACGAAATGGTCGGAATACTATAGCGCTGGGCGAAAGGAGAGAAAGACCAGCTCGGAAAGCCAGGAGCGCGAGGTTCAAGAACTCAAGACACAAGTGGCGTGGATTCCGGAGATGGGCCAAGAGCAAGTGCGAGACCAACTGGGAGCGACGATCACCGCCATTGTGCCTACCTTGATTGAGGGGCCGCAGGCGTGGATTGCGGGCATCCAACAAGGGCCGCCCCCGATTCCCAGCTTCACGGCCAGCAACTCGCAGAACGCGCCGATGGCGCCATTGGTGTCTTCGGCGGAGGTGGTATTGGTGTCTCCGGCGCCGGCACGGGCATTGGAGCTTAATGCACCCGGGTGTGGGAAGAATACGTCGGCCGGCACCTCGGCAGCAAGCGGCCCCTCCGTCACTTGCACACCCGCCATTGGCGGTGCCTCGACATTATACGAACTCGACACCATCACGGTAGCTAAGCCACTCGGCCGATGACTTCATCTCCTTGCCTTTGACTGGGCATCCCTGATGCCCTACATGTTTTTGCAGGGCACCGCCGATGTTCCATGCACTCTGCTGCACTTCGTGGGCGACGAGTTGATCGATGTCGTCAAGGGTAGAATCGTTCAACCGGGCAACCCCATGTTCCACGGTAATCCGATGCCACCCACCGTGTATAGGGTTCAACTGGTTCGGGTGCTACCAGGCTACGACGACTTGTTACCTCCGTTTTGACCCGCTGGGGCCGACAAAGATGATGTGATGACCCTCAGCACCTGCTTAAGCTGGCCCCTACTTTGGCCGAAGAGTCAGATTTGTTTGGGGCTGGGGAGACCATCCCACAGACAACACCGCCAGTCGTGCCGGCGCCAAGCCATGGCAAGACCACCGCAACACTACCGGACATGCCGGACATGCATATGGCACAAGATCTAGACATGCATATGGCACAGGATTCGGACGAAGATGACGATGACGACGGTACATCTACCAACGTCGATAAGTACTTCAACAAACATGGGTACGGTGACGAATTCTTGGGGCCTCCTTCTCAAGAACCCAACCCTGTAAAAGACGATCGCGATCTAGCTGGTACCACGGAGAAACCCAATTGCAACAGGCGTCGTCTAGCGTTCAGTTCTCAGGAGACGCCTCCAGCTGCCGCCTTCACCGAGCCTCAGATAGCCGAGGTGCGAAATATTATCAGCCCCAACACACTCAAGAAGGCGGCCTCTGAGCAGAACTCGATCCCATTACAATAGAAGAAGAAGGGACGGAAAAGAAAGAATAACAAGGGTGCGAGCCAGCCGGCACCGAGTACGATCCGTGCTCAGGACATGCCAGCTTCACCTAAGGATATCTCGAGGAGGGTGCATGTGGCGGGTAGGCCGATGCTACCGACTAATCTGTTCAATGCTTCAACCGGTGCTATGCGGAGTCTGCATGATAGTGTTCTTTCTTGAGAGAAGCGGCGTCTCTCCGAGAATGATGTGGCATACCCGGTTTTCATGGCCAAGGTGCCAGAGGGAAAGGGATTTGTCGATAGCACCATCGGGGCTATGACCGTCCTGTGGTTTGATGACATCTTCACTATGTTTAACCTTCATCCGCTGCACTACACATTCATTCGGCTATTTTCGCTAAGTATGGAGATGCGGATCATTAGAGACAAGACCCCGGACATCGTGATAGTCGACTCCTTCTACATGCGTGCCAAGATCTTGGGCAGCGCTGGGGACCGGCAAGTTGCGAGTTCATACCACAAAGGCGTCATTCTGGCAAACCCAGATAAGGATAACTTCTTCGTGCCTTACTTTACCGAGTAAGTCATCCCCTCACCGCCCCGTAACATATGATTTCTTAGATTTCGATCATTCTTTTTTTTCTAACATTCCGTGTTTTGTTCAGTGACACACATTGCACACTCATCCTCTTAAGCCCGAAATATTCCATGGCCACGTATTTCGACTCGGACCGTTAGTTGAAGAAAGACTACACAAATATCAAGAAAGTTCTTTATGAATCTCTTCCCGGCAACGCTAGATCTGGAGGCACCTTCAGCAGGCCAATTCATAGGTAGGGCAAGCACGTGTTCACCCACAATATGACGTTCCCCTGCATCAAGCAGCCACCTGGCAGTTAGAACGATGCCTACTACGCCCTCCATCACATGCGGGCAATCGTACGGGACCATAATCACCTTGTGCTACCAAATAATCTCAAAGATTGGGCTGCACGCTTATCGGCAATCCAGGACGCGAACTTCAGACAAGAATTCTTTCGCATCCAGTCGGAGTTTGCGGAAATCATCCATCAAGATGTCCTTCGTACCTCGGGGCAGTTTTACCTCAGATATCAACCGTCCAACAGTGAGATATAAACAACTCTACAAATGCAGGCTGACAACGACCGCGATTTCATGACCATCACGATAGACGGCGGCTTCATCCACACTCCGGTCCCTGAGTCGAGTCGAAAGCAGTGATGCTATGTAGTTCTGAAATATCGATTAGCTCATGTCATAATTAAACTTTAATGAACTTGTATGTCTCTTTAGTTTGGACAGTCGTTCAACTTATATGTAATCGATGCTATTTATTAGTAGGACCATGAATCGTGCTATTAATGTGTTGCTTTTCTCTTCCGATCCTTTTGTTGCATACTTATATATTGCTTATGCATTGTCTGTGAATTGCTACTAGCATTTTGTTTGTCTAGTGCATAGAGATGCCATCGTATGTCGTGTACAAGGGTAAGGTTCCCGGAGTCTACGACGACTGGGAGGAGTGTCGGAGACAGGTCCACCGTTTCAGCGGTAACAATTACAAAGGGTACACCACTAGGGCGGAGGCGGAAGCTAGATACACGCGCTATCTGGCGGGAGAGAGGAGGAAGCGTTGGAGGAACCGGATGAAGACCAGTTTCATCGCGATGATGCTCATCGTGATGACCGCAGCTCTCTTCTATGTTATGGTAGTTTAGATATCGATATCGACTTGTAATGTGAAGACAAACTCGCTACTCGCGGTCTGGAGACTTGTAATGTTCTAACTTTGTTCGGTATTTTGAATTCGGAGACTAATATGATGAACTGTATTTGGATACTAATCTTCTATTGTATTCGATGAATTTGTTGTTTATATGGTGTCCTGTCTATATTCTGTGCAGTAATGTATTTTGTAACCTATGCAAATATCAGAAAAGAAAAAAAATCCTAATATTCATAGTACTGGCGCACCGTATTGCACTTTAGTGGCGCACTGTAATAAACACACCAGCGGCGCATTATACTAAAGTGCGCCATTAGTAACCCAGAGCACAAGGTAAATATGGCCCCCTGGGAGGCATAGTAATGGCGCACCTGTGGACATAGTAATGACGCACTGTGTGGTGCGCCACTGTTATCTGGGATACTAGTGGCGCACCAGAGGTGTGCCATTACTATTTGGTACTAGTGGCGTGTTAATAGTGGTGCATCTGTAGTGCGCCATTGATAGCAAAAACAGGTGCGCCACTAACAGCCCTTTTTCTAGTAGTGCTTTTAAGGGCCTACTTCCGAGTGGCTGACACGTGGGCCCAAGCAATCCTATCAAATCCCGCAATAGTCGCACACCGGATACGTGGCGAAAAAGGTGGCGCGGAAATTGAAGCGCCCCTGTCTATCCATCCCGTTTACTATGGCGCGCTCCGCCTTGCACGCTTCCCCAAATTTTTGAATCCCGTGGGATCCGGGAACCAGTGTAACCAATCACGCCGAAGATTTCGCGTCATAGCAACATTCGAAGAGTGCCAGCATAAGTTCGCTCGACAACCTCTGAGTTGATCAAGGCCACTAAAATGAAGCCGAAGTTTCAGCATGGACCTCGAATCCAGTATGAATGCTTGTGAAGCACAAAAGTCAAGGCAGGCCAACTTCAACTTTCTTTTCACCCGGACCTCAATCCATTCGGGGGTAATGATGATACCATAGACCTAGGGTAGGGTCATTAACCTGACCTATACACCCTACCCAAGCTCACTACCCTAGAAGCAAGGACATTCAAAGCACAACAGGAAGTATCAACTGAGGTCGTCAAGTGCAATCCACTCGACCAGTTACCTCACTCGGATACCCCCAATTTCACTCGACCTGGATGGACTCATTCGACCATACAGGAAACCACTCGGAGTA
Organism: Triticum dicoccoides; assembly: GCF_002162155.2. Lineage (NCBI taxonomy): Eukaryota > Viridiplantae > Streptophyta > Magnoliopsida > Poales > Poaceae > Triticum > Triticum dicoccoides. The sequence continues at coordinate 7,626,433 of NC_041393.1, forward strand.
CGGGAGACCTAAAGTCACTCAGGATGGCAACTGTCAGGCATTAACTCCGTAGTCTTAAAGGTCATTAATAACACTTTATAGCTGGTGTTACCAGTAACGCCCTATCTTAATGTACATTGAACCCCTGTAATGGAGGACGGCTAGGGTACTGGCGCACTCTATATAAGCCACGCCCCTCCTCTGGGACAAGGGTTCGCACCCCTTATAACACACACCCATATTCCAGTCGACCACCTCAGGGCACCGAGATGTAGGGCTTTTACCTCCTCTGAGAGGAGCCTGAACTTGTAAATTCGTGTGTACAACCTCGCCGTAGCTAGGGCCTCGCCTCCTCATGCATAACTGCTACCTCTTGAGCACTGCGTTGGATTTCCCCGAAGAGGAGAGGATGATGCAGTAAAGTACCGTAAGTATTTCCCTCAGTTTTTGAGAACCAAGGTATCAATCCAGTAGGAGATCACGCACGAGTCCCTCGCACCTACATAAAACGATAGCTACTCACAACCAACGCGATTAGGGGTTGTCAATCCCTTCACGGTCACTTACGAGGGTGAGATCTGATAGAGATGATAAATAATATTTTTGGTATTTTTGATATAGAGATGCAAAGTGAAAAGTAAAAGGCAAAGTAAAAACAAAGCAAGTAATAAAGTAATGGAGATTGATATGATGAGAATAGACCCGGGGGCCATAGGTTTCACTAGTGGCTTCTCTCAAGAGCATAAGTATTCTACGGTGGGTGAACAAATTACTGTTGAGCAATTGATAGAAAAGCGAATAATTATGATGTTATCTAGGTATGATCATGTGTATAGGCATCACGTCCGAGACAAGTAGATCGAAACGATTCTGCATGTACTACTATTACTCCACTCATCGACCGCTATCCAGCATGCATCTAGAGTATTAAGTTAAAAACAGAGTAACGCCTTTAGCAAGATCACATGATGTAGAGGGATAAATTCATGCAATATGATAAAAAACCCATCTTGTTATCCTCGATGGCAACAATACAATACGTGCCTTGCTGCCCCTGCTGTCACTGGGAAAGGACACCGCAGGATTGAACCCAAAGCTAAACACTTCTCCCATTGCAAGAAATACCAATCTAGTTGGCCAAACCAAACGGATAATTCGAAGAGACTTGCAAAGATAACTCAATCATACATAAAAGAATTCAGATAAGATTCAAATATTATTCATAGATAAGATGGATCATAAACCCACAATTCATCGGTCTCAACAAACACACCGCAAAAAGAAGATTACATCGAATAGATCTCCACACGAGAGGGGGAGAACATTGTATTGAGATCCAAAAAGAGAGAAGAAGCCATCTAGCTACTAGCTATGGACCCGAATGTCTAAAGTAAACTGCTCACACTTCATCGGGGAGGCTATGGTGTTGATGTATATGCCCTCCGTGGTAGATGCCCCCTCCGGCGGAGCTCCGGAACAGGCCCCAAGATGGGATCTCGTGGATACAGAAAGTTGCGGTGGTGGAATTAGGTTTTTGGCTCCGTATTTGATCTGACGGGGGTACGTAGGTATATATAGGAGGAAGGAGTACGTTAGTGGAGCAACAGGGGGCGCGCCCTAGGGGGGGCTCCCACCCTTGTGACCGCCTCTTTTGTTCCTTGGAGCAGGGTCCAAGTCTCCTAGATCACGTTCGATGAGAAAATCACGTTCCCGAAGGTTTCATTCCGTTTGGACTCCGTTTGATATTATGTTTCTTCGAAATACCGAAATAGGCAAAAAACAACAATTCTGGGCTGGGCCTCCGGTTAATAGGTTAGTCCCAAAAATAATATAAAAGTGGAAAATAAAGCCCAATATAGTCCAAAACAGTAGATAAAGTAGCATGGAGCAATCAAAAATTATAGATACGTTGGAGACGTATCAAGCATCCCCAAGCTTAATTCCTGCTCGTCCTCGAGTAGGTAAATGATAAAAAAGAATTTTTTATGCGGAGTGATACTTTGGCATAATTTCAATGTAAATCTTCTTAATTGTGGCATGAATATTCAGATTCGAAAGATTTAAGAAAAAAGTTCATATTAACATAAAAGTAATAATACTTCAAGCATACAAATCAAAGCAATCATGTCTTCTCAAAATAACTTGGCCAAAAGAAAGTTATCCCTACAAAATCATATAGTCTGGCTAAGCTCTATCTTCATCACACAAAGTATTTAATCATGCACAACCCCGATGACGAGCAAAGGAATTGTTTCATACTTTAATAATCTCAAACTTTTTCAACTTTCACGCAATACATGAGCGTGAGCCATGGACATGGCACTATAGGTGGAATAGAATGGTGGTTGTGGACAAGACAAAAAGGAGAAGATAGTCTCACATCAACTAGGCGTATCAACGGGCTATGGACACTAATAGGGAAAAGCCTAGCAGCAGCGCGGGTTTTGGGCCTCTCAGTAGCGCGGGGACAGACGCTACTAATAAGGCGCTATAGCTAACGTATAGCAGTAGTGCCTGTTGTCCCACGCTACTGCTATACATGAATAGCTGTAGCATTGTTTAGAAAAGGGCTCTGCTTATATTATCTGCAGCGATGTTTACCGGGAAGCGCTACTGGTAATGCGGCGCTACTGCTAAATTTCCCCCCTCGCTACTACTAGTTTTATTAGTTTTTTCCTGCATATTTGTTTTTGTATTTGTTTTGTATTTGAATAGGCTTTATACAATAATCTTTAGCATATCATACACATACAAATGTAATCATAGCATATACATACAGTTAGTCTCATCAAATCATGTCATCATCATAATCATCATCCAACACAAAGTGGTCTCTCGTCATCATCTCTAAAATAGCGATACAAGTCCTCGATTACTTGCAAATACATCGTCATCCATCTAAACAATGGTATACGTGAGAGGAGCTATCACTTTGAGTACATGAGTTCATATCCCTCTCTCGCATTAGCGTGAACCTAAACTAACTATTGTCTGTCGCTTGGAAACCAAAAACCGGTAACACCTGGGCCTGACACTCCGGCCACTCGTCGTATATATACTCCTGGCGTAGCACTTCTTCGCCATCGATGATCTATGCACCTGCATCCTCACATGAGTCGATGATATGCAACATATATAGTTGAGCAACAGAAAGAGACAGACTTGGCAAAAATAGAAACAACATATCATAAGCATAAATAACAAAGTTCATCGTACCCAAAATGCCCTAACTAGAGTGATCTTCGCTAGTCGAGGAGGAGGACGGTTTAATTACATCACAAATAAAGTTTCACTGCGCATAACTCAAAGTTTTGTCATACAGAAAGTATGGACTAAACAGACACATTGTCATATATCGACAATCACTCCAACATGTCATGCCATCCATCAAGGTCACAGAGATAGTCCCCGAGCTTAGTGAAAGGCTTCATGTCGAGACGCTGAGAGGCTATCCATGTTCGGACGTATTCCCGCGACATTTTTCCTTCTTCATAGAACATCCCTGTTTTTTGGACGACCTCCTTCATGATGATTTGGGCAAGTTCGCACTGGATGTGATAGAACTCAGTTTGAAGTCGATGATTCTCGATATCTCCTACGTTCTTTTCCCATTGCAGAATATGGGCATCGCCGGATCTAGGTGACATGCGAAGGTTCTGGTGATCCCGTCTGTACTCCAGCATGTGGTGTAGGACATAGAATCCATCATTAAGAGAATTGTTCGGTTGCTGGATGCAGCAGAAGTCGGTCTTATGGCCAAAGACGACCCTGCCGCCCCTTCTCTTCTTGTCCCTGACCTCTCCACCCCTTGCTTGGTAGTAAAACATAGCACTGTCAAGAACATCCTTGATGTGGGTGTAATCCTTTTTGTGAATGTTCTTCGACGAGTCCAAGTAAAGAGCGTGGGAGAATTGGGGGTATAGGATGATGAGGACGGCGCGCCCGCCGCTGTGCAAAATAAGTACACCTCAAATTACTTAGCCTCCACCGTGCAAATGAATGATTGAAATCGAAGGAAGGATAGCAGCGCGGATGACTTACACGGGATGATAAGGCACGAGAATCGCCCCCTTGTCCTTATTGGCAAGCATGAAATTGATGATGTATTCCCTCGCGTATACACGGTGCTCTGCGCAGACTCCCAAGAAGCCCTCGTGCATGTAGTACGGGTCAGCGACACAGATATGAGATATCTGCTCAACCCCGATGATGTAGTTCATGTGCAAGGCATAAAGGCAGACAAATATAAAATCCAACTTCTTCACGTGAAACATGTCGAATATGTAATCGGATGGGAGGAAGAACTTATCTGCGGGGAAGCTGTCGACGTACGACATTTGCCGCGGAATGTTAACCACGTAGAGTGGGTATCCTGGATCTGTCGAGGCGATGAGGCCTTTCTCTACCCGCAGCACATCGTCATGAAGTCTCCTTAGATCGCCAAATCTGGCCTGTAGCGCTGTTGCAGGTAGGATTGGTTGACCGTGGATATGCCATTTATCCGCATCGGGGATATCTATACGGTCCTGAAGCCGAGGCTGCTGAGGCGGCTGGATCATAGAATCAGCTTTTTTGCCTTTCCTCGCTCTCTTCCTAGACTTCTTTACTACCGAAAGGTCGTCCATAATACGTTGAGACGGCAATTCAGGCACCAACTCATGACGCTCAAACCCTGAGGAGGCGCCAGTATAGACATACTGTTCAGCGCCACCATCGTCCTCATCCTCATCCATGGTGACGTCATCAGCGACTAATGGAGCCTCCTCCTTACCCCCTCTGCTATCACCCAACCCGACACCCGACGCTAATTGGGTAGGTGGGGTGTTGATGTTCATACCTTGCCGAGGCTGCGTGCTCGTGGGTGTGCTCCCGACCGCCTCCAGACGAAGCAGACTCTTTGGCCACAACAGGACCCACCCATTGCAACAATCACCAAGCCGCCATGGTGTCTCCTTGTCATCCACCAGTAGTATTGGAGGAGGCAAATTCTCGTGGCCTGGTTCGACACTGGCCACGGAAACCTTGAAGACGTTTGGGGGGATCGGTCGGCTGTGGAACAATGGTTCCTTCGGTTCCATTATCGTCGCCTTCCCCACGTCCACCTTCTGGTCGCCGATGGTGTACAATATGGTGCACGGGGTTTCGTCAGCCTGCAAAGAAAAGTTTGCGACGTGAGACATCCGAAAGGCAACAAAAACGGGAGATTATACATTTATATTGAAGGGGGCCGGTGTGACAGATACCGTGAGGGCGTCGAGCTCAGCGAAAGGCGAAGCATCGCCGAGCACGTCCGGTGCGGGAGCCGGTGCGGGAGCAGGTGCGGGAGCAGGTGTGGGAGCAGGTGCTCCCAAGAAGTCAGCAAGGGGAAAGTCCTCTGCATTTTTTTCTGTATTTTGCCTTGTCCAAGTGAAAACGCCCGTCACCAAGGAAGTAGACAAATCTGCAACCACCTGTTGCGACTGTCTGAGATAATTTCTTCTCAACCGCAATCTCAACCTTCTTGTCGATGTTTTCTTCAGTTAACCTATGTCTTTCCTCTCTCTCCTCCATGGTCTCACGGTAGTACTTCTTCCACGTGGCGCCGTCTCCGACACCATGCACGTGTCCATATGACGGTCGAGTATCCACCGGTTGTCGTTTCAATATGTTCAACGCCCGGTTGAATGGAGTGTCCCAGTTGGGCCTCGCCAATGCCTCAGACGGCGAGTCCCTTTCGGCCGCAATCCGGTGCTGCTCTCTCTGCAAAAGGCACAAGGATCGTTTACAAATATGACTAACGTGTGCAGTCCAATTGATCAGAAACTAAAATTACCAACAGTCTCATGAACTCTGTAATGACCGGTGTTGTCTTGTAAACCTTCTTCACTGGGTCCCAACGGTGCCGGGCCCTCAGGACGTCACGCTCCTGCGGGGCGGTGAAATCCGCCAAGGGGTCTGGGATTCCCAGACTCGCGGCTTCCTCGTCCTCCTTGGCCCATTTCGACCTCTTTCTGTCGTATCCACGGCTTCTGAGGTGGTGGCTCCCAATGTTCCTCTCTTGAAGCCCCTTCATGTACTTAGACTTGTTTTTGGCAGCTTCGGCCTCGCAAGCCTCCTTGAATATTTGAAACTGCTCTTCCGTGATTGTCGGATTATCCTTTACAATCTCGGAGTAGGGTTCCTTCTTGTCGATGATCCTTGCTTTCACTCGAGTTTTCCAGGCGGCCAACGCGTCGCTAAACTTGGTCATGGCGTGTTTGTTTATCTTCTCCATTGCCGGGTCCTCGTCTGGATCTTCATAATCCTTCTCATTCCGGCCCGGGAACAAGAATATCTGGTGAAACTTCTTTAGGAGGGAGCTCCTCATATTTTCTATCTTCTGTAGTTTCTCATCATTGATGGTGGCGGTTGTCCATACGATGCAGCCTATTTGATTGACGTAGCATTGACGCGCTTCCTCGGGCGCCTTTGGCTCAAAAATGCCATCGTCCACCTCCGTGACCACCACTCCAGTAGTCCTGAGTTTGTTAGGAAGCCGTTGCCTCTTTACTTTCGGTTCTACACCGGCTCCGCTCCCCGAGGCATCACCGGTGTCAGTCTCAGCGCCGGTCTCGATGTCTGTCTGAGTCTCAGCGCCGGTCTCTGTCTCAGCACCGGTCTGCGTGTCGGTCTCAGTCCCCGATGCCACCAGTGGGCCCAGCAACAACATCGGTTGATCGTCGGTAAGGCTAAAAAATTCGTCTGCCGCCCGGTAGACGTCGACGCAATCACCAGAACCCTGTCCTTCATCGTTGCTAGCCATGTTTCCTATGATTAAATCTAGTCAATTAATTCTAGATCTAATAAAATGAATAATGACATAAAAAAGGCCTATTGTTTTGCAGGAATGTTGACTCCTTCCTGGTACGGAAAATCCCGGGCACTCTATATGTCCTAGTTTGTAGCACAAGTCATGCCGAAATTCACGGAAAATTTCGGCATGACCTTTGCTAAAAAGTGGACAAATCGAGAACCTGAAATTTGCCGGAACATAAATGAATCAACATTCCGGCAAAACATAGGCCACTCAGCATCATTCCCTGGAAACAGTGTTCAAATATCCCTCTTCGACACCGCAACACATATCCAAATATACACGAGCAACCACATGTCCAAATTTCACAAGCTAATTCAAAAACAAAGTGTAGAAGAAAATTCATTTAACTACTAATAGAACAAAATTCAATTAACTTTAGTGCTCTATAATGATGAAAGGAAAAAAATTCAGTTAACTACTAATTTCATTCATTTAGGTTATTCATTTAACATCACCTAATTAACCTACTGTACCACTACTACTAGCAGCACTACTAACCTAATTAACCTAGCAAAACTCTAGTCCCTAACTGAAAAACATCTAATTAACATCTACTAGTAATACTATTGCCCTAACCTAATTAACATCTACTAGTATCACTATATATTATACAAGCAGCATCTACCCTAATTAAACCCTACTGCCCTAACTAACTTTTGTTGTAAACCAAATTTTTTTGCTCTAAACTAATTTTTGCTCTAACATCTACTACTTAACATCCTTTGCTCTAAACTAAATTTTTTGCTATAAACAAACTTTTGCTCTACTAATTTTTTTCTCTAAAATGCAGAGAGAGAGGAGTCGGGGGGAGGGGTGGGGGACTTACAGAGACTGGAGAGACGGTGGCGGGGAGGTGCTCGGTGACGGAGGCAGTGGCGGAGAGGGCGGGCTCGGGCACGGGCAACGGCGGTCCTGGGCGGGCTCAGGCAGCGGTGAGGTGGAGGGCACCGACGGTGACGTCGAGGGCAGCCTCGAGCGGCGGCGGTGAGGCTGAGGGCGGCCTCGGGCGGCGGTGGTGAGGATGACGGCGGCCTCGGGGGGAAACGGTGAGGTTGTGGGCATCCACGCCGACAGGAGACGGCGGCGAAGTGGGGTGACGGCGAATTGGGGAGACGGCGGCGAGGGTGAGGGATTTCGGGAAGAAGTGTGGTGGCCGGGGGGGGGCGATGTTTAAGTGAAACGTAACGGTAGCGCGTTTCCTGAAACCCGCTACTGCTATTCCTTTCTCCTTTTTTCCCTTTTTTCTTTTATTTTTCTTTACATTTTATTTTTTTCCTTTCTCCTTTTTCTATTTCTTTCATTTTCATTTACTTTTCTACTTGTTTTCACTTTATTTTATTTCCGTTAGCAGCAGCGCCTTACACGTAAGCGCGCTACAGCTAAGGACAATAGTACGTAGTAGCACTGAGTCAGTATACGCGCTACTGCTAGGTTGGGCTAGCCATATGCGCCCAGTCCAAACATAGCAGCAACGCATTTCGCTTGTACGCGCTACTGCTAAAGTCATAGCAGTAGCGCGGTTTATTTACGCGCGCTGCTACTAAGTAGTAGTAGCGTTGGATTTTGTACAACGCTACTGGTAACATTCTGTGTATAAGGTTTTCCCTAGTAGTGTGGAGATTCCCATCAATAGATATCGATGTGAGTGAGTAGGGATTGCCATGTAACGGATGCACTAGAGCTATAAGTATATGAAAGCTCAACAAAAGAAACTAAGTGGGTGTGCATCCAACTTGCTTGCTCACGAAGACCTAGGGAACTTTTTGAGGAAGCCCATCATTGGAATATACAAGCCAATTTCTATAATGAAAAATTCCCACTAGTATGAAAGTTACAACATATGAGACTCTCTATCATGAAGATCATGGTGCTACTTTGAAGCACAAGTGTGGTAAAAGGATAGTAGCATTGTTCCTTCTCTCTTTTTCTCTCATTTTTTTATTTGGGCCTTTTCTCTTTTTTTACGGCCACTCTTTTTTTTCGTCCGGAGTCTCATCCCGACTTACGGGGGAATCATAGTCTCCATCATCCTTTCATCACTGGGACAATGCTCTAATAATGATGATCATCACACTTTTATTTTTCTTACAACTCAACAATTACAACTCAATACTTAGAACAAAATATGACTCTATATGAATGCCTCCGGCGGTGTACCGGGATATGCAATGAATCAAGAGCGACATGTATGAAAATTATGAAGGTGGCCTTGCCACAAATACAATGTCAACTACATGTTCATGCACAAAGCAATATGACAAAAGTAATGTATGTCATATGAACGGAATGGTGGAAAGTTGCATGGCAATATATCTTGGAATGGCTATGGAAATGCCATAATAGGTAGGTATGGTGGCTGTTTTGAGGAAGGTATATGGTGGGTGTATGATACCGGCGAAAAGTGCGCGGTATAAGAGAGGCTAGCAATGGTGGAAGGGTGAGAGTGCGTATAATTCATGGACTCAACATTAATCAAAAGAACTCATGCACTTGTTGCAAAAATTTAGAAGTCATCAAAAACCAAAGCATTACACGCATACTCCTAGGAGCATAGATTGGTAGGAAAAGACCATCGCTCGTCCCCGACTGCCACTCATAAGGAAGATAATCAATAAATAAAACTATGCTCCGACTTCATCACAAAGCGGTTCACCATACGTGCATGCTACGGGAATCACAAACTTCAACACAAGCATTCTTTAAATTCATAATCACCCCAACTAGCATTGCATTGATATTATCACCTCCATATCTCAAAACAATTATCAAGCATCAAACTTATCTTAGTATTCAACGCACTCAAAAGAAAGTTTCACATATCTTGAACCAAGTATATTATCTTTAAGCAAATTACCATGATATTAACAACTCTCAAAATAATCTAAGTGAAGCATGAGAGATCAATAGTTTCTTTAAAACAAATCCACCACCGTGCTCTAAAAGATATAAGTGAAGCACTAGAGCAAAAATTATTACGCTCAAAAGGTATAAGTGAAGCACTATGAGAAAAACTATCAAGCTCAAAAGATATAAGTGAAGCACTATGAGCAAAACTATCAAGCTCAAAAGATATAAGTGAAGCACTATGAGCAAATCTATCAAGCTCAAAAGATATAAGTGAAGCACTATGAGCAAAACTATCAAGCTCAAAAGATATAAGTGAAGCACTATGAGCAAAACTATCAAGCTCAAAACATATAAGTGAAGCACATAGAGTAATCTAGCAAATTCCATATCATGTATGGCTCTCTCAAAAGGTGTGTACAGCAAGGATGATTGTGGTAAACTAACAAGCAAAGACGCAAATAATACAAGACGCTCCAAGCAAAACACATAACATGTGGTCAATAAAAATATAGCTCCAAGTAAATTACCGATGGAAGTAGACGAAAGAGGGGATGCCTTCTGGGGCATCCCCAAGCTTTGAATTTTTGGTGTCCTTGGATTATCTTGGGGGTGCCATGGGCATCCCCAAGCTTAGGCTCTTGCCACTCTTTGTTCCATAATCCATCAAAAGAATTCACCCAAAACTTGAAAACATCACAACACAAAACTCAATAGAAATCTCGTGAGCTCCGTTAGTGAAAGAAAACAAAAGACTACTTTAAGGTACTGTAATGAACTCATTCTTTATTTATATTTGTGTTAAACCTACTGTATTCCAACTTCCTTATGGTTTATAAACTAATTTATTGGCCATAGATGCATTGAAATAAGCAAACAACACATGAAAAACAGAATCTGTCAAAAACAGAACAGCCTGTAGCAATCTGTAACTAACACAAACTTATGGAACTCTAAAAATTCTAACAAAATAGGAAGTACTGTAAAATTTATTTATTGATCAGCAGCAAAAATAATCAATGCAAAATCACGTTTCTGTGATTTATTGAATTTTTTCTCGTGAGCACAAAGTTTCTGTTTTTGAGCAGAATCAAATCAACTATCGTCGTAGCTTATCCTATAGGTTCTACTTGGCACAAACACTAACTAAAAGATAAAAACACATCTAAGAAGAAATTAGAAACAAAATTTAACACTAAACAGGAACAAAATCAAAGAACAAAAATAAAATTGGGTTGCCTCCCAACAAGCGCTTTTCTTTAAGGCCTTTTAGCTAGGCATAAAGATTTCAATGATGCTCACATGAAAGACAAGAATTGAAGCACAAAGAGAGCATCATAAAACATGTGAAAAGCACACTTAAGTCTAGAATACTTCCTATGCATAGGCATCTTGTAAGCAAACAAATTATCAAGGCAAGCAAAAACTAGCATATGCGAGGTAGAACAAAGAGATGATAGCAATCTCAACATGACGAGAGGTAATTTAGTAAGATGAAAATTTCTACAACCATATTTTCCTCTCTCATAATAATTACATGTAGGATCATAGGCAAATTCAACAATATAGCTATCACAAAACATATTCTTAACACGATCCACATGTATGCAAAGTTGACACTCTTCCAAAATAGTGGGATTAACCTTAACTAAAGTCATGACCTCTCCAAACCCACTTTCAATATTGCAAACACTATTATCAATCTCATATTCATCATGGGGTTTAAATAAATTTTCAAGAACATAAGAAGAATCACCCCAATCATGATCATTGCAACAAGTAGTAAGCATAGCAAAACTAGCATCCCCAAGCTTAGGGTTTTGCATATTATTAGCACAATTGACATCAAGATAATTTATAGAAAAATCATTGCAATCAAGCTTTTCATCGAAGGAACTACCAAGTATGGGTGCAATAGCAACGATCTCATGTTTAACATAAGGAACTATAGCAAATTCGTCTTCATAAATATTGTCATCATGGCCACAAGAATAGCAAGCATCATGTTCATCAAGGGATATTTCAACCAAATCATCGGAATCATCATTATCTATAGATTCATGCATATCATTATGTTCTTCCAAAGCAACGGTCATTCTTGAAATAAATTCTTGGACATAGACATTATGAGCAAAGTTTTCATTGCAATATTTAAGTATGACGGAATTTTCAGACTTGTTGACAGTAAAATCATACTTTTCAATCAAAGAAGCAACTTCATGAGCACCCCTAAAAACGACAAATTCTTCAATTTGTTCGATATCATAGTAACTATAAACACCTTTTGCATAAGAAGATAAGATTTCATTATCATTGAACTCACATAGGTAGGGAAGGTGTTTTTTAGGGTTCTTAGAGCAACAAGTAAAATCACAAAGTTCACAAAGATTCCAAGCATAGCATAGCAAACTATTTATATGATACCATAAGACCTTCCCTTTTTCAGACAAACGATGACGCACAAAATGATCATGCTCATCTAAAGATTTCCCATCAACTAGGCTAGTTGGGGTTTCAGCACGAGAGCATAAGGATCAAAGATGATCCAAGTAGAACACTTTAAGTGGATCCATATCAATAGATGTTTAGCAAGCAAAGATACAAGCACATAGAAGGCACATGGAGACACAAGCAAACAAAAAGGCAAGCGAAAGAGAGAGGAGTTTGGGAAAGAGAGGGCAAATAAAACGGCAAGGGTGAAGTGGGGGAGAGGAAAATGAGAGGCAAATAATGTAATGCGAGAGATAGGGATTCACTACAGGAAATAGGTAATTTGCCGTCTGTGGATCACAGACGGCAAAGACCTAAATCCAGACGCCAGAAATTGTGATGGGTACTTGGTATGGTTGACTTTTGCACAAACTCCCCGGTAACGGTGCCAGAAATTCTTCTTGCTACCTCTTGAGCACCGTGTTGGATTTCCCCGAAGAGGAGAAGATGATGCAGTAAAGTAGCGTAAGTATTTCCCTCAGTTTTTGAGAACCAAGGTATCAGTCCAGTAGGAGATCACGCATGAGTCCCTCGTACCTACACAAAATGATAGCTACTCGCAACCAACGCGATTAGGGGTTGTCAATCCCTTCACGGTCACTTACGAGGGTGAGATCTGATAGAGATGATAAATAATTTTTTTTGTATTTTTGATATAGAGATGCAAAGTGAAAAGTAAAAGGCAAAGTAAGAACAAAGCAAGTAATAAAGTAACACTACAGGAAATAGGTAATTTGCCGTCTGAGGATCACAGACGGCAAAGACCTAAATCCAGACGGCAAAGATTTTGCCGTCAGGAAGCAGACGGCAAACTCAGACGGCAAAGATAAGTCGGCAAAGAATACTTTGCCGTCAGCTTTTCATCGGGAAGACGACAAAGATTTTACCGTCAGCCAATCTCAGTGACATACGGCAAAGAAACATCTTCGCCGTCAGCCAAAACACAATCTTTGCCGTAAGCCGAACTACTTTACAGACGGGCAAAAGATTTTTTTTAATTTAAAAAATTCATAGGACAACTAAACATCAAAACATTCTCCATGGCATTCTTTATAGATCGATTTGCACAACAAAATTACTATATCGATTCATAGAACATCTGATCATCAAAAATTCGCATCTACAACATTTTTTATAGATCAATTTACAGAACTCAACATCAACAATTTTCATAATCGATTTACAAATCGATGCTACAGCGAAAGAGGGCTCGAGAACTCTGGCGCCCTACTGCACACTACACCGGGCGTGGGGCAGCGCCCCTCGGCAGCCGCGTGGGCCATGGAGCCGCTCGGCGTCCTGCACCCGATGGGGGCGAGCGCAGCGACACTCCACATCTGGTGCTGCTCCCTGTGACGACAGGTGGGGCGAGCGGTGGCGGCGGCCGGTGGCGCGGGCGGAGGTGGGCTCCAGCGGGCACACACGGGTGGAGGCGGGCGTTGGCCGGTCGCGCAGGCGGCTGTGGGCTCCGGTAGGCAGACGCGGGCGGAGGCGTGCTCCATCGGAGACGCGGGAGGAGGCAGGGGCGCGTGGCGGCATCCGTACACAGGCGGAGGCGGGAGGCGCCCGGTGGCGCTCGGACGCGGGCGGAGGCGGGCGCCAGCCGGCCACGCAGGCGGAGGTAGGGTCCAGCGGGCACATGCGGGCGAACGCAGGAGGCGGAGGCGGGTGCTGGCCGGTCGCGCAGGCGGCTGTGAGCTCCGGTAGGCAGACGCGGGTGGTGGTGTGCTCCGTCGGAGACGCGGGAGGAGGAAGGGGCGCGCGGCGGCGGCCGTACGCGGGCGGCACTCTCTGTGAGAAAGAGGGACGGGTGGTTGTGGTGCGTTGCGAGAGGGAGTGGGTTGGGCAGAGGATAAGGCGTGGTGGAGTGGGTGGTGGGCCAGCCGGCGTGGGTTGTTTGCGCGTGGTGAGAGAGAGAGGCAGGTGTGGGCGCCGCGGATTGGTGCCATGTCATCGATCCGTGGGATCGATCCGTGGGCTGTGTTTTCTCTTTGTCGTCTGCCACTTTTATACAGACGGCAAAGA
>NC_041393.1:7640782-7656498 GCF_002162155.2 Triticum dicoccoides
CACTTTGCCGTCTGTAGACAAAAACACAGACGGCAAAATTATTTGCCGTATGTATTTTTGTCTACAGACGGCAAAGTGAGCTCTTTGCCGTCTGTAAAAAAAATGCAGACGGCAAAGATTCTTTGTTGTCTGTGTTTTTTTCTATAGACGGCAAAGTATGTCTTTGCCGTCAGCTACTGTCGGCAAAATTTGTCTTTGCCGTCTACCCCGATGAAATGCTGACGGCAAAGACCAGTACAGACGGCAAATCTCCTGTTTCCTGTAGTGTAATGGAGATTGATATGATGAGAATAGACCCTGGGGCCATAGGTTTCACTAGTGGCTTCTCTCAAGAGCATAAGTATTCTACGGTGGGTGAACAAATTACTGTTGAGCAATTGATAGAAAAGCGTATAATTATGTTGTTATGTAGGTATGATCATGTGTATAGGCATCATGTCCGAGACAAGTAGATCGAAACGTTTCTGCATCTACTACTATTACTCCACTCAACGACCGCTATCCAGCATGCATCTAGAGTATTAAGTTAAAAACAGAGTAACGCCTTAAGCAAGATGACATGATGTAGAGGGATAAATTCATGCAATATGATAAAAACCCAATCTTGTTATCCTCGATGGCAACAATACAATACGTGCCTTGCTGCCCCTGCTGTCACTAGGAAAGGACACCGCAAGATTGAACCAAAAGCTAAACACTTCTCCCATTGCAAGAACTACCAATCTAGTTGGCCAAACCAAACGGATAATTCGAAGAGACTTGCAAAGATAACTCAATCATATATAAAAGAACTCAGAGAAGATTCAAATATTATTCATAGATAAGCTGGATCATAAACCCACAATTCATCGGTCTCAACAAACACACCGCAAAAAGAGGATTACATCGAATAGATCTCCACAAGAGAGGGGGAGAACATTGTATTGAGATCCAAAAAGATAGAAGAAGCCATCTAGCTACTAGCTATGGACCCGAAGGTCTGAAGTAAACTACTCACACTTCATCGGAGAGGCTATGGTGTTGATGTAGAAGCCCTCCGTGGTAGATGCCCCCTCCGGCGGAGCTCCGGAACAGGCCCCAAGATGGGATCTCGTGGATACAGAAAGTTGCGACGGGGGAATTAGGTTTTTGGCTCTGTATTTGATCTCACGGGGGTACGTAGGTATATATAGGAGGAAGGAGTACGTCGGTGGAGCAACAGGGGGCCCACGAGGCAGGGGGCAGGCCCTAGGGGGGCACGCCTCCCACCTTCGTGACCGCCTCTTTTGTTCCTTGGAGCAGGGTCCAAGTCTCCTGGATCATGTTCGGTGAGAAAATCACGTTCCCGAAGGTTTCATTCCGTTTGGACTCCGTTTGATATTCTATTTCTTCGAAATACTGAAATAGGCCAAAAAACAGCAATTCTGGGCTGGGCCTCCGGTTAATAGGTTAGTCCAAAAAATAATATAAAAGCGGAAAATAAAGCCCAATATAGTCCAAAACAGTAGATAAAGTAGCATGGAGCAATCAAAAATTATAGATATGTTGGAGACGTATCAATACCCCCTACTCTTACTATCAGACTCAGTACCACGACAGCCTACGCATGTATTAAGCAACTTTCTTGTAGTGATAATATGTTTCCCGAGAAAACAAGTTATAATTTTGTATATGCTATCAATTTTCCACCTTCCTATTGTTTTAGATGCATCATCGTTACTCTAATACATCTCTGATGCCTATTGGCGGAACAACCATTGAAGTTGGAGGAGGGCGACCCGGTGCACTGATACGTCTCCAACGTATCTATAATTTTTGATTGCTCCATGCTACTTTATCTATTGTTTTGGACTATATTGGGCTTTATTTTCCACTTTTATATTATTTTTGGGACTAACCTATTAACCGGAGGCCCAGCCCAGAATTGTTGTTTTTTGCCTATTTCAGTATTTCGAAGAAACAGAATATCAAACGGAGTCCAAACGGAATGAAACCTTCGGGGACGTGATTTTCTCACCGAACATGATCCAGGAGACTTGGACCCTGCTCCAAGGAACAAAATAGGCGGTCACGAGGGTGGGGGCTCCCCCCCCCCTAGGGCGCGCCCCCTACCTCGTGGGCCCCCTGTTGCTCCACCGACGTACTCCTTCCTCCTATATATACCTACATACCCCCGTCAGATCAAATACGGAGCCAAAAACCTAATTCCACCGCCGCAACTTTCTGTATCCACGAGATCCCATCTTGGGGCCTGTTCTGGGGCTCCGTCGGAGGGGGCATCTACCACGGAGGGCTTCTACATCAACACCATAGCCTCTCTGATGAAGTGTGAGTAGTTTACTTCAGACCTTCGGGTCCATAGCTAGTAGCTAGATGGCTTCTACTCTCTTTTTGGATCTCAATACAATGTTCTCCCCCTCTCTTGTGGAGATCTATTCGATGTCATCTTCTTTTTGTGGTGTGTTTGTTGAGACCGATGAATCGTGGGTTTATGATCCAGCTTATCTTTGAATAATATTTGAATCTTCTCTGAATTCTTTTATGTATGATTGAGTTATCTTTGCAAGTCTCTTCGAATTATCCGTTTGGTTTGGCCAACTAGATTGGTAGTTCTTGCAATGGGAGAAGTGTTTAGCTTTGGGTTCAATCTTGCGGTGTCCTTTCCCAGTGACAGCAGGGGCAGCAAGGCACATATTGTATTGTTGCCATCGAGGATAACAAGATGGGGTTCTTATCATATTGCATGAATTTATCCCTCTACATCATGTCATCTTGCTTAAGGAGTTACTCTGTTTTTAACTTAATACTCTAGATGCATGCTGGATAGCGGTCGATGAGTGGAGTAATAGTAGTAGATGCAGAAACGTTTCAATCTAATTGTCTCGGACGTGATGCCTATACACATGATCATACCTACATAACAACATAATTATTCGATTTTCTATCAATTGCTCAACAGTAATTTGTTCACCCACCGTAGAATACTTATGCTCTTGAGAGAAGCCACTAGTGAAACCTATGGCCCCCGGGTCTATTCTCATCATATCAATTTCCATTACTTTATTACTTGCTTTGTTCTTACTTTGCCTTTTACTTTTAACTTTGCATCTCTATATCAAAAATACAAAAATATTATTTATCATCTCTATTAGATCTCACCCTCGTAAGTGACCGTGAAGGGATTGACAACCCCTAATCGCGTTGGTTGCGAGTAGCTATCATTTTGTGTAGGTACGAGGGACTCGTGCGTGATCTCCTACTGGATTGATACCTTGGTTCTCAAAAACTGAGGGAAATACTTACACTACTTTACTGCATCATCCTCTCCTCTTCGGGGAAATCCAACGCGGTGCTCAAGAGGTAGCAAGAAGAATTTCTGGCGCCGTTACCGGGGAGTTTGCACAAAAGTCAACCATACCAAGTACCCATCACAATCCCTATCTCTCGCATTACATTATTTGCCTCTTGTTTTCCTCTCCCCCACTTCACCCTTGTCGTTTTATTCGCCCTCGCTTTCCCAATCTCCTCCTCTCTTTCCCTTTCGCCTTTTTCTCGTTTGCCTTTTGTTTGCTTGTGTGTTGGATTACTTGTTGCCATGGTGCAAGATAATACCAAATTGTGTGACTTCTCGAATACCAATAATAATGATTTCCTTAGTACTCCGATTGCTCCTCTTAATAATGATGAGTCTTGTGAAATCAATATCTCTTTGCTGAATCTTGTTATGAAAGATCAATTCGCCGGCCTTCCTAGTGAAGATGCCGCTACTCATCTAAACAATTTTGTTGATTTGTGTGATATGCAAAAGAAGAAAGATACGGATAATAATATTGTCAAATTGAAGTTATTTCTGTTTTCACTTAGAGATCGTGCTAAAGTTTGGTTTTCGTCTTTGCCTAAAAATAGTATTGATTCTTGGAACAAGTGCAAAGATGCTTTTTATCTCTAAGTATTTTCCTCCCGCTAAGATCATCACTCTTAGGAATGATATTATGAATTTTAAAGAACTTGATCATGAGCATGTTGCCCAATCTTGGAAAAGAATGAAATTGATGCTTCGAAATTGCCCTACTCATGGTTTGAATTTATGGATGGTCATAAAAAAATTTATGCCGGATTGAATTTTGCTTCTAAAAATCTTTTAGATTTGGCCGTGAGAGGCACGTTCATGGAAATTATGTTAGGAGATGCTACAAAATTGCTTGATATTATGGCTAAGTATTCTCAATGGCACACCGAAAGATCCTCTAGTAAAAAAGTGCATGCTATAGAAGAAATCAATGTTTTGAGTGAAAAGATGGATGAACTTATGAAGATGTTTGCTACTAAAAATACTTCTTCTTGATCCCAATGATATGCCTTTATCTACTTTGATTGAGAATAATAATGAATCTATGGATGTGAATTTTGTTGGTAGGAATAGTTTTGGAAATAACGCGTATAGAGGGAATTTTAATCCTAGGCCTTATCCTAGTAATCCTTCTAATAATTATGGAAATTCCTACAACAACTCTTATGGAAATTTAATAAGATGCCCTCTGAATTTTAGAGTAGTGTTAAAGAGTTTATGAATTCACAAAAGAATTTTAATGCTTTGCTTGAAGAAAAATTGCTTAAAGTTGATGATTTGTCTAGGAACGTTGATAGAATTTCTCTTGAAATTGATTCTTTAAAGCTTAGATATATTCCTCCTAAGCATGATATCAATGAGTCACTCAAAGCCATGAGTATTTCCATTGATGAGTGCAAGGAAAGAACCGCTAGGATCCGTGCTTCCAAAGATGCCTTTATTAAAGCGTGTTCTTCCAATTCCTATGAAAATCAAGATGAAGATCTAAAAGTTATTGATGTGTCCCCTATTAAATCTTTCTTTTGCAATATGAATCTTGATGAAACTGAATATGATCTTCCTTTACCTAGAAGGCGTTCTAAGAATTCGGAGTTTTTAGATCTTGATGATGAAATTGATGAAAGTGGGATTGAAAGAAATAAAAACCTAGATGTTACTAAACCCACTATTTTGGATCTCAAGGAATTTAATTATGAAAATTTCTCTTTGATTGGTTGTATTTCCTTGTTGCAATCCGTGCTAGATTCTCATCATGCTTATAGTCAAAATATGGCCTTTACCGAACACACTGTTGATGCCTTGATGCAATCTTATGAAGAAAAACTTGAGTTGAAAGTTTCTATCCCTAGAATACTCTATGATGAGTGGGAACCTACTATTAAAATTAAAATTAAAGATTATGAGTTTCATGCTTTGTGTGATTTGGGTGCTAGTGTCTCCACTATTCCCAAAAGTTTGTGTGATTTGCTAGATTTCCGTGATTTTGAAGATTGCTCCCTAAACTTGCATCTTGCAGATTCCACTATTAAAATGCCTATGGGAAGAATTAATGATGTTCTTATTGTTGCAAATAGGAATTATGTGCCCATAGATTTTATCGTTCTTGATATAGATTGCAATCCTTCATGTCCTATTATTCTTGGTAGACCTTTCCTTAGAACGATTGGTGCGATTATTGATATGAAGGAAGGGAATATTAGATTCCAATTTCACTTGAGAAAGGGTATGGAATACTTCCTTAGAAACAAAATAAAATTACCATATGAATCTATCATGAGAGCCACTTATGGATTGCCTACCAAAGATGGCAAAACCTAGATCTATCCTTGCTTTTATGCCTAGCTAGGGGCGTTAAACGATAGCGCTTGTTGGGAGGCAACCCAATTTTATTTTTGTTCTTCGTTTTTGTTCCTGTTTAGTGTTAAATTTTGTTTCTAACTTCTGTTTAGATGTGTTTTTATCTTTTAATTAGTGTTTATGCCAAGTAGAACCTATCGGATAAGCTACGATGATAGTTGATATGATTCTGCTGAAAAACAGAAACTTTGCGCTCACGAGAAAAAAATCAATAAATCACAGAAACGTGCTTTTGCATTGATTCGTTTTGCTGCTGATCAATAAACAAATTTTACAGTACGTACTATTTTGGTAGAACTTTTAGAGTTCCATAAGTTTGCGTTAGTTACAGATTTCTACAGACTGTTCTATTTTTGACAGATTCTGTTTTTCGTGTGTTGTTTGCTTATTTCAATGCATCTATGGCTAATAAATTATTTTATAAACCATAAGGAAGTTGGAATACAGTAGGTTTAACACTAATATAAATGAAGAATGATTTCATTATAGTACCTTAAAGCAGTCTTTTGTTTTCTTTCACTAACGGAGCTCACGAGATTTCTATTGAGTTTTGTGTTGTGAAGTTTTCAAGTTTTGGGTGAATTCTTTTGATGGATTGTGGAACAAAGAGTGGCAAGAGACTAAGCTTGGGGATGCCCATGGCACCCCCAAGATAATCCAAGGACACCAAAAAGTCAAAGCTTGGGGATGCCCCGGAAGGCATCCCCTCTTTCATCTAGTTCCATCGGTAATTTACTTGGAGCTATATTTTTATTCACCACATGTCATGTGTTTTGCTTGGAGCGTCTTGTATTATTTGCGTCTTTGCTTTTTAGTTTACCACAATCATCCTTGTTGTACACACCTTTTGAGAGAGCCATACATGATTTGGAATTTGCTAGAATACTCTATGTGCTTCACTTATATCTTTTGAGCTTGATAGTTTTGCTCATAGTGCTTCACTTATATCTTTTGAGCTTGATAGTTTTGCTCATAGTGCTTCACTTATACCTTTTGAGCGTGATAATTTTTGCTCTAGTGCTTCACTTATATCTTTTAGAGCACGGTGGTGGATTTGTTTTAAAGAAACTATTGATCTCTCATGCTTCACTTAGATTATTTTGAGAGTTGTTAATAGCATGGTAATTTGCTTAAAGATAATATACTTGGTAATCAAGATATGTGAAACTTTCTTTTGAGTGCGTTGAGTACTAAGATAAGTTTGATGCTTGATAATTGTTTTGAGATATGGAGGTGATAATATCAAAGCAATGCTAGTTAGGGTGATTATGAATTTAAAGAATGCTTGTGTTGAAGTTTGTGATTCCCGTAGCATGCACGTATGGTGAACCGCTTTGTGATGAAGTCGGAGCACAATTTTATTTATTGATTGTCTTCCTTATGAGTAGCAGTCAGGGACGAGCGATGGTCTTTTCCTACCAATCTATCCCCCTAGGAGTATGCGTGTAATGCTTTGGTTTTGGATGACTTCTAAATTTTTGCAACAAGTGCATGAGTTCTTTTGATTAATGTTGAGTCCGTGGATTATACGCACTCTCACCCTTCCACCATTGCTAGCCTCTCTAATACCGCGCGCTTTTCGCCGGTATCATACACCCACCATATACCTTCCTCAAAACAGCCACCATACCTACCTATCATGGCATTTCCATAGCCATTCCGAGATATATTGCCATGCAACTTTCCACCGTTCCGTTCATATGACATACATTACTTTTGTCATATTGCTTTGTGCATGAACATGTAGTTGACATTGTATTTGTGGCAAGGCCACCTTCATAATTTTCATACATGTCGCTCTTGATTCATTGCATATCCCGGTAAACCGTCGGAGGCATTCATATAGAGTCATATTTTGTTCTAAGTATTGAGTTGTAATTGTTGAGTTGTAAGAAAAATAAAAGTGTGATGATCATCATTATTAGAGCATTTCCTAGTGAGGAAAGGATGATGGAGGCTATGATTCCCCCATAAGTCGGGATGAGACTCCGGACGAAATAAAAAAAAGAGTGGCCATAAAAAAAGAGAAAAGGCCCAAATAAAAAAATGAGAGAAAAAGAGAGAGGGGACAATGCTACTATCCTTTTACCACACTTGTGCTTCAAAGTAGCACCATGATCTTCATGATAGAGAGTCTCATATGTTGTCACTTTCATACTAGTGGGAATTTTTCATTATAGAACTTGGCTTGTATATTCCAATGATGGGCTTCCTCAAAACGTGCCCTAGGTCTTCGTGAGCAAGCAAGTTGGATGCACACCTACTTAGTTTCTTTTGTTGAGCTTTCATATACTTATAGCTCTAGTGCATCCGTTGCATGGCAATCCCTACTCACTCACATCAATATATATTGATGGGCATCTCCATAGCCCGTTGATATGCCTAGTTGATGTGAGACTATCTTTTCCTTTTTGTCTTCTCCACAACCACCATTCTATTCCACCTGTAGTGCTATGTCCATGGCTCACGCTCATGTATTGCATGAAAGTTGAAAAAGTTTGAGATTATTAACGTATGAAACAATTGCTTGGCTCCTAATCGGGGTTGTGCATGATTAAATACTTTTTGTGATGAAGATAGAGCTTAGCCAGACTATATGATTTTGTAGGGATAACTTTCTTTTGGCCAAGTTATTTTGAGAAGACATGATTGCTTTGATTTGTATGCTTGAAGTATTATTACTTTTATGTCAATATGAACTTTTGTCTTGAATCTTTTGGATCTGAATATTCATACCACAATTAAGAAGGTTTACATTGAAATTATGCCAAAGTATCACTCCGCATCAAAAATTCTTTTTTATCATTTACCTACTCGAGGACGAGCGGGAATTAAGCTTGGGGATGCTTGATACGTCTCCAACGTATCTATAATTTTTGATTGCTCCATGCTACTTTATCTACTGTTTTGGACTATGTTGGGCTTTATTTTCCACTTTTATATTATTTTTGGGACTAACCTATTAACCGGAGGCCCAGCCCAGAATTGTTGTTTTTTGCCTATTTCAGTATTTCGAAGAAACAGAATATCAAACGGAGTCCAAACGGAATGAAACCTTCGGGAATGTGATTTTCTCACCAAACGTGATCCAGGAGACTGGGACCCTGCTCCAAGGAACAAAAGAGGCGGTCACGAGGGTGGAGGGCCCCCCTAGGGCGCGCCCCCCTGCCTCATGGGCCCCCTGTTGCTCCATCGACATACTCCTTCCTCCTATATATACCTATGTACCCCCGTCAGATCAAATACGGAGCCAAAAACCTAATTCCACCACCGCAACTTTCTGTATCCACGAGATCCCATCTTGGGGCCTGTTCTGGGGCTCCGTCGGAGGGGGCATCTACCACGGAGGGCTTCTACATCAACACCATAGCCTCTCTGATGAAGTGTGAGTAGTTTACTTCAGACCTTTGGGTCCATAGCTAGTAGCTAGATGGCTTCTTCTCTCTTTTTGGATTTCAATACAATGTTCTCCCCCTCTCTTGTGGAGATCTATTCGATGTAATCTTCTTTTTGTGGTGTGTTTGTTGAGATCGATGAATTGTGGGTTTTGATCTAGCTTATCTATGAATAATATTTGAATCTTATCTGAATTCTTTTATGTATGATTGAGTTATCTTTGCAAGTCTCTTCGAATTATCCGTTTGGTTTGGCCAACTAGATTGGTAGTTCTCACAATGGGAGAAGTGTTTAGCTTTGGGTTCAATCCTGCGGTGTCCTTTCCCAGTGACAGCAGGGGCAGCAAGGCACGTATTGTATTGTTGCCATCGAGGATAACAAGATGGGTTTTTTATCATATTGCATGAATTTATCCCTCTACATCATGTGATCTTGCTAAAGGCGTTACTCTGTTTTTAACTTAATACTCTAGATGCATGCTGGATAGCGGTCGATGAGTGGAGTAATAGTAGTACATGCAGAATCGTTTCGATCTACTTGTCTCGGACGTGATGCCTATACACATGATCATACCTAGATAACATCATAATTATTCGCTTTTCTATCAATTGCTCAACAGTAATTTGTTCACCCACCGTAGAATACTTATGCTCTTGAGAGAAGCCACTAGTGAAACCTATGGCCCCCGGGTCTATTCTCATCATATCAATCTCCATTACTTTATTACTTGCTTTGTTTTTACTTTGCCTTTTACTTTTCACTTTGCATCTCTATATCAAAAATACCAAAAATATTATTTATCATCTCTATCAGATCTCACCCTTGTAAGTGACCGTGAAGGAATTGACAACCCCTAATCGCGTTGGTTGCGAGTAGCTATCGTTTTGTGTAGGTACGAGGGACTCGTGCGTGATCTCCTACTGGATTGATACCTTGGTTCTCAAAAACTGAGGGAAATACTTACGCTACTTTACTGCATCATCCTCTCCTCTTCGGGGAAATTCAATGCAGTGCTGAAGAGGTAGCATGCGCCGCATCCATAATATTTAGAGACTCAAACCTCTTTATGGCCCTCATGAGCTGGAGGTGGAACCAAGGACCAAGTGCCATTATGATGAAGTGCATCAAGCTCAAGTTGCATGGCTGCACGCCACACTTGAGAGGTGATGGCCTCACGAGGATCAGTGGGTTCCCGCGAGGCTAGAAATGCATGACGAGATGGATCATAGGTGATCGTACCGTCAGTACGTTGTGTGGCCTTGCAGATGTTGTCGCGTGTACGTGTCACCATGGTGTGGCTCGGCGGAGCAGCTGATCCGGGCGGAGCAGAAGATCCTGGTGGGGGACACACACCGGTTGCAGCATGGAGATCCTCCTGGTATCCTGCAACAGCGTCAGGACAAGAGGGACCGAGGTCCTCCTGGGATCCCGAGCCACAAGCAGGCGAAGCGGCCGGGTGCGCAGCCGAGGCCCGTCCGACGGATGGAGCAGCAGCCATGTGGGGCTCGGTCCAGGGCGGGTCGGTTGGGGGGCGACCAGATCAGGCGTGGGTGGAGCCGAGGTCGTGGGCGGGGAGGAGACCAGCCCATCTGTGGGCGCCACGCGGCCCAATGAGGAGACCGGCGGGCCACAGCCGCCTGGCGCGGGAGAGGGTGCGTCGCTATCAACAGACAACACGCGATCCAAGGCCGAATCAGCATCAGATCCGAGGCCAGGATCCTCCTTGGATCCCGCGGTGAGTTCTCCTGGGATCTTATGCGCCATGGGAGATCCTGCATCCATATTAGCACACGGAACAGGGGTACCATAGTTCATGTGGTCATGTGGAAATAAAAGTATGGCGTGTTCTGCAACCCGAGGTGGTATGGGAGAGATGGTAGTATGAGCAAATGGAAAAACCTTTTCATCGAACGTGACGTCGCGTGAAATGTACATACGAGCGGTGGGCAACTGTAAGCACTTATATCCCTTGTGACGAATGCTATACCCGGCAAACACGCACTGTTGTCATCGAAAAGCAAGTTTGTGTGTGTTGTAGGGACACAAGTTTGGCCAACAGGCACAACCAAACATACGGAGAGATGTATAGTCGGGGTGTAGTGTGGAACAAATTTTCCATAGGACTTAAATTGCCAACAACATGACTAGGGAGTCGGTTAATAAGATAACATGCCGAGAGATACGTCTCATCCGAGAACCTGAGTGGCATGGACGCATGTGATAATAGGGACAACCCCATGTCAACAATGTGACGATGTTTCCTTTTTGCAGAACCGTTCTATTGATGTGTGTGTGGGCAAGAAACATGATGCATAATACCAAGTTGGTGAAAGAAAGTGTTGCTGAGTTTTTCGTATTCACCACCCCAGTCGGATTGAACACATAGGATTTTGCGAGACATCAGTCGTTCAACATGAGCAAGAAAGTCACGAAAAATATCAAACACATTTCATTTGCGCTTGAGGAGATAAATCCAAACAAACTTACTATAATCATCAATGAATGAGACATAGTACTGGAACCCACCAGAAGAAGTTTTGGCAGGTCCCCACACATCCGAAAAAATAAGTTGTAGAGGAAAGGAAGAAACACTCGATGATCTAGGAAAGGGTAGCTGGTGTGCTTTGCCTTGTTGACATACATTACACACATGGGTCATGGACCGACTAGAAGAAGCTAGCTTATTTGATGATAAAATGTGCTGGACAACTTGAGTAGATGGCTGGCCAAGTCTTGCATGCCAATCTTCAGGTGATAGCCTAACCGAATACAAAGCACGATAAGGTGATGGCCGAATGGGATAGAGCCCATTTTCATATCTGCCTTGAAGTAGAACCCTCTTGGTGATCAAATCCTTCAAAAGAAAATGAGTAGGGTAATACTTTAGATAAGCATGATTATCAATGGCAAGACGATTGACAGAAAGAAGATTCTTGTCGGCATAAAGGACATGCAAGATATTACGAAGTTTAAGATTTGCAGAAGGAGTGGGAAGAATTGCATGACCACGATGAGCTATGGGCAAACATGAGTCGTCAGCTATGTGGATGCGATCCCTCCCTGAGTACTTCTCCTGGACCGTGAGGCGATCCAGATCACCCGTGATGTGGTTAGCGGCCCCGGTGTCAGTGAACCAGGCGAGATCACCTAGGATGGACGGAGGAGAGGCAACAGCAAGACCATTCATCTTGGACTGTAGGGGCTAGAAGGCATGGTTGTAGAGCTGGCCGCACTCCCAGGCGTAGTGCCCAGGGCCGCGGCAGAGCTGACACTGGACACGGTTGTCACCGCGATCGCTGTAGTCGCCGCGATCACTACCGCGGTTGCCACCGAAGTCAACTTGCTGGCACGCGCCGCCACCGCAACAATTCCCGCGATCACCAACGCGAGAATTGTTGTTGTAGCCGCCACGATCACTAGAGTTGCGGCATCCCTTGCCGCGGTAGTGCCCTTGCCCCGGTTGGTGGTTTTGTTGTTGTTCCCGTTCATGTCCCGGGCGACATAGTTGACGGAGGAGCCGCCAGGGTGAAGATGAAGGCGGGCGGAGTTGTACTCGCATCGGCATTCGAAGGCGATGGCATGGGAGTAAAACTCACCAAGAGACATGCCGTCAAGACAGGTTGTGGCAGCGGTGATGAGTGGCTCGTAGTCGTTGTCGAGGCCGGTGATGACGGCGGTGATGATGTCCTCATCACGCATGGCCCGGTCGGCGGCAGCAAGCTGATCGGTGTTGGCGTGGATTTTGGCAAAGTAGTCCGCCATGGAGAGATTGCCCTTCCTAAAGACCGCCATGTCCAGTTTGATCTGGACAATGCTAGCACGACAGTGGATGTTGTACATCTCCTCGACATGCACCCAGATGGCGCGAGAGGTGTCAAACCGATGCACCTACTGCAGGACTTCATCGGAGAGAGAGGCAAGGAGATAGCTGAGGACGATCTAGTCATGGCCATACCAGTTGACGTACTCCGGGTTGGGAGCGCGCACCCCCTTTTCATCAGGGTCCAGGAGCTTTGCAGCGGCGGCCGGGAGGGTGTCGTCGACATAGCCTGTAGCTCCGGCGATGCGCAGGGGAGGAAGGACCTGAGCCCTCCTAGAAAGTTGGAAGTGGTGAGCTTTGCGGTGATGAGGCTAGCAGAGGGAGGAGAGACAGCAGAGGCCGGTGGGCCGTTGAAGGCGGCGGGCAGGGAGAGGGTGGTTAGGGCAGCGGAGGAGGAAGCAGAAGCCGTCACGGAACCCATCATGCGATTATGCGTGATGACATGATACCATGTGAAAGGAGAGAAAGATAGATGGGATCGGCACAACCAATACGACGGCCGGGGGACTCATATATATACTGCCACTAGGGTTATGGCAAAGCCAATATTACATGAGTTGTTACAAGAGATAGAGAGATAAGTACAAATACTAACAACCTCCTAAACCGTAACAACATTAAGTTTAACAAAAGGTAGGGAACTGGGCCTAGAATAACCTGTTGTTGGCTGGACTATAGTGAAGTTAATCTCATCCTCGCTGAAATCATTGACGGCAAAGGTCATGCAGGTCTTGTCGCTTACAGATCATGTGCATCACATGCATATAGGACATTCGTACTTGACATCATATATGGCCTCAGTGGATTGTCGCAGCACAACCGACCAACCACTGCTCTTATAAACATCATCCATGTCCTCTTGGATCGCCATAGCCTGGAGGGATGAGAACAAAAAAGAATATCATGATGCAAAGATCATTTATGTGACGGTCCATACATGAAGAATGTCAGGATGCAAATGATGTACGGACCTAGTCCAAGTTTCTTTTGACAACAAATGAACTTAATGTATGGGATGGTCCATTTGCCCCCAAAATACTGACATCCGACTTGATCCTTTTTATCTAAGAACTTAATCAGGTAAGTACTCAACATATTGAAGCATGCAAAAGATAAGCAGGCACAAAATCCTTCAAACAATCACCCCATGATGGTTCAGAAGCGTCAAGTTCAGACAAGCAAGCATAGTGTCCTATAAAACAAATGCCGACAATATTCTTGATGTACCAAACATAGTATCATGTAAAACAAACGCCGGGAAATGGTGGAACTAAGCCTTTGAAAAATCAGAATGTCTACTTTTGCAAAGGAGATGGCAAGCCATCCGATGATGTTGGAAAATCAACGAGTAACCTTGTTGGAGCTAACGGAAGATCAATAGTTCAGCTAGCTACTGAAATATTGTGAAAATATAACCAGAAATGAAGAAGTTTGACCTAGCAATAATGCTCCACCCACACATTTCATCCACTCTGATTCCTTGATTACCATACCAATGACAGAACCTAGTGGTGGTCACTTGTGCCCCGGGCTGAACCCTGGAGCTCACTGCTCCCGTCCTTTGTCCCCTACAACCCAATCATACAACACACCATTAGAGTTGTACACCTAACACCTGAACCGTTTTGAACCAAACGAAATCCTTACGAGTCCCATGTCGCCAAAGACGAAAACACGCTGCAGCGATGCTTGGCTCGGATAAGGTGATGCACGAAAGCTGGAGGACTTTGCCCCAAGCCACAGTTCCGTCATGTAGCACGTGCCCAATCTGATACGAATATCTGAAGAAAAACACGATACTTTTTACTTCAGAAGTGAATTATTCAGAATCTGATCCTGCAGTCGGTGTCCATCCTCTGACTCTCTGTTTGGTCACAGGTCCTTGAGGAACGCGGTGTGGACGAAGCCCGGGGGTCCTCCTCTTTTTCTAAAAAAAAAAAAAGAGAGAGATTTTGCGATCGGGCAATTAAAGAAAATGGTGATATACGCTTTCGCATGGCCAACAAAAGAGACAAAAGATCATCACCTCATATCCTCTTTTTCTAACCACACCCTTTGTTAAAATACTATTTTCAGAACCAACCCAAAAAAAACTCCGGCTTTTAGTAGGTATCTTGATTTTTGAATAAACAAAATATGACAAACCAATTAGTTTATTCCACTTAAGAGCACGATGAAGAAAAGCCCTCACTGAAAATCTTTTAGCATCATCTGGGGCATCGCTCAATTGTATATTGGCACGATCACTCCCCAAACTGGATAATACCCTGCACATTGTTATCGGTACGTATTGGTTGCAATATATTGGAACATGAATATGAGAATCAAAACTAAAATACATATGATTTATTGTATAGTTACCAAATAATTATATGATGTAAGTATCATGATATAATGGAAATATATGAGTCATTTTCTCTGTATGCTCGCATGTTGGGGTGTGTCTTTTACCATGTCAACACGCAAGTCCCCTACCTAGGAAGGATAGTCTTGTTTCTTTTCACTAGAGGGGAATATTTTCTATGATCATACCTCAACCCACTAGTGCAGAACCGGGCAATAGCACCGGTTCGTAAGGAACCGGCACTAAAGTGTGGGCACTAAAGCCCCCCCCTTTAGTACCGGTTCAGCACGAACCGGTGGTAAAAGGAAACCACGTGGCACGAGCCAGCTCCGGGGGCCTGGAGCCCTTTAGTACCGGTTGGTAATACCAACCGGTACTATAAGGTTTGGTTTTTTTTTAGTTTTATGATTTCTTTTTCATTTAATTTTGTGTTTCCATTTTAATTCTTTTTCGTTTGCTGGTATTTTACG
>NC_041393.1:7656858-7681218 GCF_002162155.2 Triticum dicoccoides
ATAGAGAGAGAGAGAGAGAGAATTTCTAGTAGAACCAATCATGCATATATATATCATCAATGTCTCACAAACCACCATATTAATTAATTCACACATACACAAATGTATAGCTATATACAATTTCTCCTACATATGCATGTTGCCTTCGGAGCCAGTGGCATTAGCCTAATTGGTGCCTTCGGAGCACGATGACAATTGGAAGTGGTTTTCATGGGGGCGGTAGCGGGTAATAGTATTCTCCCTTCGGATTTATGACCTGGTCGAGCAAAAATCCCGCTATTTCCTCTTGAAGTGCTTCTACGCGCTCCGTTTCTAGGAGCTTCTCCCGCACCTCTCTGAACTGTTAAGAAGGAGATCAATATACATGTGTATTAGTTGTGTGACTAGATATCGATAATGGTGTAAAAATTGTGAATAGTGTTCTGACAAGCGTACTCATTCCTATCTTTGAGATCTGCTCCTTTCGGACGCCATCATGCGAATGTTCTCGCAAACGCAGAATGCACATAGATCAGTCCCCTGCGCCTGCTTCAGGGCCTTTACGAGAATGGAATTTGATCAGATAATAATTAATCAAGCATGATAATTAAAGAGATGGCAGCTAGCTAGCTAGCTAGTACTACTTAATTACTTACCTTGGGTCGAAATCATTGAAGCTTTTTTTTCCATTCGCCATCCGTGACGCTGATGAACCTTGCCCAAGCCCTGCCCGCCGACAAAGAAAATGAATAAAGGGGTTATTAAATAGTTCATATCATGAAATGACGAACTAAATAGGCCGAGATATATAGTTAATAATGATTGAAATTACCTGTTGACTATCCCAAACAAGATGTTATAGTCAGCTTTAACGTTGAGTAGTGAGTCCAGTATTTCAACTGTTCCGGCGTCAACTTTAATGATACACAAGACCAGGTGAAATCTGCATGCACACACGTTTGCATGTCTTAATTAAGCGGGCATATGTAAGCAAAAACATGTAGCTAGCTAGTAGGCGAAAACAGAGAATTTGTAGTACAAGACAGTGTGACTCACTGGAAGTTGTAAGGAAGTAGTATATCTTCATTGTATTTGAGGCGCTTCAAGAACTCTAGCATGTTGTCCTCTATGTCCTTTTGATGATGTGGATTTATCCGCCATGTGTATTCATTAACGTTGTTTGGGTCAATGAACCCAATGCCATAGCGTCCACCTTTTCTCATTTCATACATCTTCATCCTGCATAATACCACAGAAAAGAATATAGTGAGGATAATTACAGATAATGATTGATCAAAAGGATCACTACAGCTAGCTTGAGACTTAAATTACAGAAAGAAATCACTTACAGACAATAGCAACTGACGATAGATTTGTCGAGTGCGTCTTGATTGTATAACTGAAACAGTTCAGAATACTCAACGGACAGAGCTTTCTCATGGAAGTAATGCTCCTCCTTGACATTCACCATGAGGGACAATCGATCTGAAATCTTGGTAATGTTCATGTACCATTGATGCAATTCATACATTCTCGTTGGGAGGTTCTTGACCTCGTCTGGCTCGACCAAAGGTTGTCCCCGGACATATTTCCGTTTTATTTCATCCCCTCTAAGCACAGGCATGGGCTCAATCTCGAGGAGTTGTCCAACAGCGATGTTGAGAACTTCAGCCTGCATTATATGGTCCTTGGTTATTACCACATTGCCCACCTCGGGAACGTAAACTGTTTGCCCACAATAATATTGGGCGCGCGTACTGTCACGTGTTGTTGGCACAACAAGCAAGGGGATCGATTGCGCCGCCTGTTCTCCCAACTGGGGAATGGTTTTCCCGCATTTTTTGAAAGCTACTTGTTGTTTGCTCGATCCCGAGCTCGCCTCCTTACGTAGACGTGCTCGATTTAACTTCCTGATTTGGCGCTCATAGTCTGTGTCAACAGGCTTGGGAGCTGGTGGTTGAGCCATACGAATGAAGTGGTCAATCGTTTCCTCAGGCACTTTCTCCCTTGGCGGCGGTGGTGGTTTCGGTGCAAAATGGGCTTCCACCTCGGCCTTCGATATGGCTGCGTTTTCCTCCTCGGACTTGTCATAAGCCCTCTGCGGAAGAGGCGTGAGGCTTGGACCATATTTATATCGCTTGCCTCTGCCTGTACTTCTTGTACTACCTCGACTCGTACCGCTACGCACCATAGCTGCGGGGTGTCTCTTCTGCGATTGCTGAGGCGGCGGAGACGGATGACGGGGCTGAGTTGGACGAGGAGGAGTGGCCTGAAGCTGTGCCGGACTTGGAGGAGTGGCCTGAGGTTGTGCCGACTTGGAGGAGGAGTGGACGTCTGACGCTGTGGCGGAGTTGGAGGAGGAGGAGTGGCCTGACACTTTGCCGGACTTGGTGGACTTGCAGGAGCGGGAGTCTGCTGACTCGGTGGCGGACTTCGACGAGGAGTCGGCTGACGCGGTGTCGGTGGCCTTCGAAAGATGATGCAATCCTTTTTCCATAGGATGATACGATGTTTGGCCTCTCCGAGAAAGCGCTCGTCGTCACCTCCAGGAATGTCAAGCTGTAGCTCCGAATATGATGGGTCCACCACCTCATCCACCAAGACACGAGCATAGCCCGTTGGAATCGGGTTGCAATGGAAGGTTGCCTCTGGGGGATTTGTAAAAGCAACGGCGTCCGCCACCTTCATGGATATGTTCATTATTTTGACGTGTAGCTCGCAGTTAGTGTTCTCCGTGATGTCATCCACGGGGTATCTACCCAGCATTGCGTCGTCCGGGGCGGAACCCACGCTGCTTCTCGGCATGGATGGGGCGGTGCTATCCAATGCTGGATCATCCGCTAGAAGCTGCAGCTGCTGAGACCCCCTTTGCTGGGTAAGTGAGTCGATCTGCTCCTGCTGCCGCTAGAATTTGACTGCCAATTCCGCTTGACTTGCTTCTAGGCCTTGAAGGCGTTCATAGTCCCGCTTCCTCTTCTCCTCCTCCATCTTCCTCTTCTTCTCCTCCGCAATCTTCTTTCTCACACGGGTTCTGTAGTCGGTGTTCCAGTCTGAAAACCCCTCATACCACGGAATAGCGCCCTTGCCTCATGTTCTTCCCGGGTGTTCAGGATTTCCC
Organism: Triticum dicoccoides; assembly: GCF_002162155.2. Taxonomy (NCBI): domain Eukaryota; kingdom Viridiplantae; phylum Streptophyta; class Magnoliopsida; order Poales; family Poaceae; genus Triticum; species Triticum dicoccoides. Next base: position 7,659,956 of record NC_041393.1, read on the forward strand.
AGGGCACGCGTAAGCTCGTCGTTCTCTCTGTTGGGCTGAGGAACACCCCCGATCGTGCCTCTTCTATTGCAACAAGTATAGCATCGTCGGCTCCCTTCAGACTTGCCTTCGTCGAAACATTTCCTGTCTTCGAGTCCAACTCCCCCCCATGCGCATAGAACTAATCCTGCACCTGGGGGGCAGCTTTTAGTAACCGGAGTGACACCTGCATCCTCCATCTCTTTCTCAGACTTATCCCACTTAGGCATTGCCACCACATAGCCACCTGGCCCCAGCTTATGGAACTTATCCTTTTTTCGGCATTCTTCTTGTTTATTCTCGACCGTTCCTTAGCTAATTCCGAATCCTTGAATTTCATGAAATCGTCCCAATGAGCACGTTGGTTCTCTAGTGTTCCCTCGAATACTAGAGTCTTCCTTCCTCCCTTGACGTACTTGTCCCATTCACGATTCTTGTGGTTCTTGAATGCAACCGCCATCTTCCTAAGAGCAGCGTCCTTGACTTTCTGCACATCTTCTTTTGTGAAATGATCTGGTAGGGTGAAATGTTCCATGAGAGTATCCCGAAGCAGATCTTTTTGATTCTTGTCGACAAAAGTAACATCTGGACGTGGCTTTGCTGGCTCTCTCCATTCTTGAAGTTTGATCGGGAGTTGGTCCTTCACAAGAACTCCGCACTAACGAACGAACTTGTCCGCAATCTTCTTAGGCGCTAATGGTTCGCCATTAGGTCTGACTGCCTCGATATTGTACTTTACGCCCTCCTTCAACTTTTTGTTCGAGCCTCGTTTCGTCCTTTTGCCTGAAGATTTGCTCGATCCGGATGGCTGAAAGAACAAAGATCGATTCATTAATATATCTTCAAGTCATTTAAAACATGTGATGATCACCAGATGCCTGCTTATATAAATATACCTCGCCGGTCTTTGTTGTTTCAGGATCAACATGTTCTTCATCACCATCATAATCGTAGTTCATGACTTCATCAATTCGGTCGTCGCGATCGAATATCATATCACCCTCTCCGGTGTTGTTTAGAAATTCGGAGCCGTCATAATCTTCTTCTTCATTCTGATCATCATCTGGCCCGCGTATCATATCGAACATGGTATGTTCTCCCTCTCTGTCGGTATTGTCTGCCATAGCTTTTATTTAACTAATCCAAAAGAAATATAAAACAATTTAGTATTCAAATTACATCGTCTCGAATAATAGATATAATTCAAATTACATCGTCTCGAATAATAGATATAATTTCGAATACATCGTCTAGAATAATAGATATAATCTCGAATATATCGTCTCGAATAATATATAATATTGAATAGTACATCACTGGCTAGGTAGCTAATTAAAGATCGAATACTACAGAAGAATCTAGGACACTCGCGGTTCCTGCGGCGTGGGCGGTGGACACCAAAAGAGAAGGAACCCTCACAGGATCATAGCTGAAGTGAGATCCCCGAAGAAATTGCCAGGTATTGGAGAACCTGCCGCCTTCTAACGCAACCATGTAGCGATGGACGTGCTCGTCCTCCTCCCTGACACGGCGACGTACCACCTCCGGCGGGGCCGGGTCCCTCCGCACCGAAACTGGCCCACGCGAACGCCACCAAACGAGATCAGGGTCGACGACGGGACCCGGGGCCGGGTTCCTCATCAAGCGGCGCGCCCCTCCAGGCAGCACCTCCCAGTGCCAGCCCGGCGGAGCCCAGTCCCGGACATGGGTCAACCGGACGTCGTCGCGGACGGGTCGACGGCGAGGATGCGGGCCGGGCATCGTCGAGAACAAATACTAGCTATATGCCCGCAAAAAGTAACATTTTTTTAATGATTGAATTTTGATAACTAAAATTTCTAACATTTCTATATAACACTAATTACGCTATCATTGCATATGTCAAAAATCTATATACTATTTCATACTAATTAAGCATCTAACACTAAAAACAGAAAACACAACTTCTATATATCCATTAAAAAACTGAAAAACAACATTATATAAAAAAATTCCATACTAATTAAACACTAATTATATCCATCTAACATGCATTCATACATATATAATAGTGAAAAAATAATAATCTAAATAATCTAAACTAATTAAACATACATAATACGTATATACTAATATATACATGCATTAATTCATACATATGTACGTGTGTGTGTGTGTGTGTGTTCATCATGCTTGTGTGTGTGTGTATGGGCTCGGGGAGGGGCGGCGCCCATGGTGGCCGCCGAGGGGGAGGGCTCACAGCGGGGCGACGGCGACGGCGAGGCGACGGCCGGGGGCGGTGACGGGCCGGGGCGTGACGCAAGGGCGGCGACGCGGGGACAGCGCGACGGGGACGGGCCCGGGGCGGCGACGGGGACGGGGGCGGCGATGACGACGGCGTCGATCGATCGGGGCGCGCAGGCGGTGCTTCAATGGTGAAACAGAGGAAGAAACAGAGGGAGAATGAAATTTTCGCAAGTGTTGTATATATAGGAGAGGCCTTTAGTACCGGTTGGAGCCACCAACCGGTACTAAAGGCCAGTTTTGGCCGGCCCAAGCGGCGGGAAGCGACCCCCTTTAGTACCAGGTGGTGGCACAAAACCGGTACTAAAGGCCCCCCCTTTAGTACCGGTTGGTGGTTCCAACCGGTACTAAAGGCCTCGCGCTGCCACCCCAAAGTTTAGTCCCACCTCACCGGGCGAAGGGCAGCCGCACTGGTTTATAAACCCAGCCGTGGCTACCACTTCGAACTCCTCTATATAGCAGGCTTGTGGGCCTAAACTCTGCGTGCTGCCCTGTGAGTCTGCTGGGCCTTTAAGGCCTGTAATTACACACCTGTGGCCTATCAGGCCCACAGGGCAACGCCCCAATTTTTTTATAGTTTTTTCTTTTCTGCTTTATTTTCTTCTATTTATTTTTGCATAGTTTTTTGTATAGTTTTTTCTTTTCTGTTATATTTATTTTCTTCTATTTATTTATGAGTAGTTTTTCATCTAGTTTGCCGAAATTCAACATTTTCAGAGTTCATTTTGTAGTGATTTTCAATTTCACGGTCATTTTGTAAACGGTTGAAAAATAGCAAATATAATTTTTTTTCTTTTCTGCTTTATTTTTTCTTCTTTTTATTTCTGAGTAGTTTTTTCTTTTCTGCTATATTTATTTTCTTCTATTTATTTCTGAGTAGATTTTTTATATAGTTTTTTTCTTTTCAGCTATAGTTTTTCTTCTTCTCTGCTATTTTTTCTTTTCTGCAAAACTTGATGGTCAAAGTCTGGAGTTATAACTTAAAAAAAAAGAAATGTCGACGTGCAATTAGTTTTTGCCATAACAGAAGAAGTCCGGAGTTGTAATAAGTTATTAAAAATAAAAAAGAGGTGCAATGCTCGTTAATTTGCTTCAAACCTTTCGGAATAGTGTAAACTGCACTGCGCATAGCTCCGTGCAGTCTACCGTATTCCTGAAGACTTGAAGCTAAGCAACGTGAGCATTGAGCCTCTTCTTCATCGTCTTTGCACTCAGGGCTTATAAACCGCTCCTAGTCCCTCTCACTTCGCGAGGTTGGACTAAAAAACAGCTTACGTCTGGTTCATCCATGAACCGGTACTAAAGGTGCTCGTGGGGCCCCAGCCTTACCTGACACAACCTCATTAGTACCGGTTCGTGGTACGAACCGACACTAAATGATGATTGTGGGTCCATAGCCTGACCGGAGGCTGACACAGCCTCTTTAGTACCTGTTCGTGGCATGAACCGGTACTAAAAGTTCGCCACGAACCGGTGCTATTGATCGCCGCCACGAACCAGCACTAGTGTACACATTAGTGCCGGCTGAAATTCCAACCGGCACTATTGTGCTTCACATTTGACCCATCGCCACGACCCGGTACTAAAGGGGGTGCGCTGGCGCAGGTGCGGTGCGGCAAGTTTAGTCCCATCTAGCTAGCTGAGGGGCGACCGCACTGGTTTATAAACCCCCTTGCGGTCGCTCTCTCGAGCTCCTCTCCAAAGCAGGCCTACTGGGCCTACGTGTTCTTTGCTGCCCTGTGGGCCCACTTGGCCTTTGCGGGCCTGCATCCTGGCCCAACAACAGGCTGGGTTTCTAGACGTATGCAGGCCGCTTTGGCCTAGTAGGCGGGCTTTTTTTTGCTTTATTTTTTTGTGTTTTTTTTTGTGTATTTAGAGTTTCTTTGTGAATATTTTTGCTTTAGATACAAAAAATTACAAACTTTCTGTTAGTGCCCGTAGTCTTCAAATTTGAATAGTTTAAATTTTAAATTATTTGAAATTAGTGTGAATCACTAGTTTGTGAATAACTTAACTTTAAAAATCAGTAAAGGCATGAAAGTATTTGTTTGCACATAAAATTTCTTCGCGTTTCAAATGCCAAAACACATAACTACCCTAACTATTACAGAGATTCCTCTCTGGGTGTGAAACACAGAAGAAAGTGATGATAGTGAAGCCGATCACATCCCAGATCTTTGGGTGTGAAACTTTTTCTTCGCGTGTGTCCCTTTGCGCCGTAACCATGGAAAATCTTCATCATTTAACGGGATGCTCGGGTCAATATTCACTGTGAATGGAGCAATTTCATCAAACTTTTCATAATCTTCTGACTTGTCTGTCTTGTCATCCACTCCCACGATGTTTCTCTTCCCAGAAAGAACTATGTGCCGCTTTGGCTCATCGTACGATGCATTCGCTTCCTTATCTTTTCTTTTTCTTGGCTTGGTAGACATGTCCTTCACATAGAAAACCTGTGCCACATCATTGTCTAGGACAAATGGTTCGTCTGCATACGCAAGATTATTGAGATCCACTGTTGTCATTCCGTACTGCGGGTCTTCCGTTACCCCGCCTCGTGTCATATTGACCCATTTGCACCGAAACAAAGGGACCTTTAAACCACGCCGATAGTCAAGTTCCCATATGTCCTGTATATAACAATAATATGTTTCCTTTCTCGTCTTGGTTTCTGCATCAAAGCGGACACCACTGTTATGGTTGGTGCTCTTCTTATCTTGGGCGATCATGTAAAATGTATTACCATTTATCTCGTACCCTTTGAAAGTCATTATATTCGAAGATGGTAACTGGGACAGCAAGTACAGGTCATCTTCAATAGAGGTGTCATGCATGGTACGTGTCTGCAACCAGCTAGCGAAACTCCTGGTTTGTTCACGTGTAATCCAGTCATCAGACCGCTCCGGGTGTTTGGAGCGTAGCAAATTCTTGTGTTCATCCATATACGGAGCCACCAAGGCGGAATTCTGTAGAACTGTGTAGTGTGCTTCAGTGAGAGAATGTCCGTCCATACATATTATTTGTTCCCCTCCTAGCGTGCCTTTTCCATCCAGTCTGCCCTTATGCCGCGATTCAGAAACACCAATCGGCTTAAGGTCAGGAATAAAGTCAATACAAAACTCAATGACCTCCTCATTTTGATGGCCCTTGGAGATGCTTCCTTCTGGCCTAGCACGGTTATGAACATATTTCTTTAAGACTCCCATGAACCTCTCAAAGGGGAACATATTGTGTAGAAATACAGGATCCAAAACGTTAATCTCTTCGCATAGGTGAACTAGGACGTGCGTCATGAAGTTGAAGAAGGATGATGGGAACACCAACTCGAAACTGACAAGACATTGCACCAAATCATTCTGTAACCTTGGTATGATTTCTGGATCGATTACCTTCTGAGAGATTGCATTGGGAAATGCACATAGCTTCACAATGGCTAATCGAACGTTTTCCGGTAGAAGCCCCCTCAATGCAACCGGAAGCAGTTGCGTCATAATCACGCGGCAGTCATGAGACTTTAGGTTCTGGAACTTTTTCTCTGCCATGTTTATTATTCCCTTTATATTCGACGAGAAGCCAGACGGTACCTTAATACTGAGCAGGCATTCAAAGAAGATTTCCTTCTCTTCTTTGGTAAGAGCGTAGCTTGCATGGCCCTAATGTATGCCGTCTTCTCCGTGCATACGTTGCTGGTCCTCCTGTGCCTCAGGTGTATCTTTTGTCTTCCCATACACGCCCAAGAAGCCAAGCAGGGTCACGCAAAGATTCTTCGTCACGTGCATCACGTCGATTGCGGAGCGGACCTCTAGGTATTTCCAATATGGCAGGTCCCAAAATATAGATTTCTTCTTCCACATGGGTGCACGTCCGTCAGCGTCCTTCAGAACAGGTTGTCCGCCAGGACCCTTTCCAAATATCACCTTCAAATCCTTGACCATATCATGTACATCAGCACCAGTACGGTGGCAAGGCTTCATCCGGTGATCCGCCTCACCTTTGAAATGCTTGCCTTTCTTTCTTACGGCATGCCTGCTCGGAAGAAATCGACGATGTCCCAGGTACACATTCTTCTTACAACTATTCAAATATATACTATCGGTATCATCCAAATAGTGCGTGCATCCGCGGTATCCCTTGTTTATCTGTCCTGAAAGGTTACTGAGAGCAGGCCAATCATTGATGGTCACGAACAGCAACACCTTTAGGTCAAATTCTGACCCCATGTGCTCATCCCACGCACGTACACCTGTTCCATTCCACAGTTGTAAGAGTTCTTCAACTAATGGCCTTAGGTATACATCAATGTCTTTGCCGGGTTGCTTAGGGCCTTGGATGAGCACTGGCATCATAATGAACTTCCGATTTATGCACAACCAAGGAGGAAGGTTATACAAACATAGAGTCACAGGCCAGGTGCTATGGTTGCTGCTCTGCTCCCCAAAAGGATTAATGCCATCTGCGCTTAGACCAAACCATACGCTCCTTGCGTCATCTGCAAACTCCTTCCCGTACTTTCTTTCGATTTTTCTCCACTGCGACCCATCAGCGGGTACTCTCAACTTTCCGTCTTTCTTACGGTCTTCTTTGTGCCATCGCATCGCCTTTGCATGCTCTTTGTTTTGGAACAAACGTTTCAACCGTTGTATTATAGGAGAATACCACATCACCTTGGCAGGAATCTTCTTCCTGGGGCGCTCGCCCTCGACATCACCATGCTCATCGCGGTTGATCTTATAGCGCAATGCACCACATACCGGGCAAGCGTTCAAATCCTCGTACTCACCGCGGTAGAGGATGCAATCATTAGGGCATGCATGTATCTTGTGCACCTCTAACCCTAGAGGGCAGACAGCCTTCTTTGCTTCGTACGTACTCTCGGGCAATTCGTTGTCCTTTGGAAGCATATCCTTTATCATTACCAGCAACTTTCCAAATCCCTTGTCAGATACACCATTCTCTGCCTTCCATTGCAGCAATTCCAGTGTGGTGCCCAGCTTTTTCTTGTCACCTACGCAATTCGGGTACAACAATTTTTTGTGATCCTCTAACATGCGCTGCAACTTCTTCTTCTCCAAATCACTTGCGCAGTTTCTCTTTGCATCGGCAATGGCCTGACCTAGATCATCAACGGGCTCATCTGATGCCTCTTCTTCAGCTTCTTCCCGCATTGCCAGCTCAGCTTCTTCCCGCATTACCGGCTCAGCTTCTTCCCCCATTGTTGTATCATCGTATTCAGGGAACCCATGGCCAGGATAGCTGTCGTCGTCCTCTTCTTCTTCATTGTCTTCCATCATAACCCCTCTTTCTCCGTGCTTGGTCCAAACATTATAGTGGGGCATGAAACCGGACTCAAACAGGTGGACGTGAATGGTTCTTGATGTAGAGTAATTGCGACCATTCTTATAGCCAGCACATGGACAAGGCATAAAACCATCCGCCCGCTTGTTTGCCTCAGCCGCAAGCAGAAAAGTATGCACGCCCTCAACGAACTGGGGAGAGCATCGGTCATCGTACATCCATTGTCGGCTCATCTTCATTACACAACACCGAATAGACCAAATTAATACAAGTTCATACATAAAGTTCATACAACACTTAAATGCAACAAACAAATAACTCTCTAGCTAAAGCATTTAAATGCAACAACAAATGCGATCAAAATCGCAACTAAGGTAACAATTGATCCAACAGCATAATGATACCAAGCCTCACTATCGATGGCATATTTTCTAATCTTTCCAATCTTCAAGCGCATTTTCTCCATCTTGATCTTGTGATCATCGACGACATCGGCAACATGCAACTCCAATTCCATCTTCTCCCCCTCAATTCTTTTCAATTTTTCTTTCAAGTACCCGTTTTCTCTTTCAACTAAATTTAACCTCTCGACAATAGGGTCGGTTGGAATTTCCGGTTCACATACCTCCTAGATAAAAATATCTATGTCAACTTGATGGGCATAATTTGTCATAAACACAAAATGCAACAAATAGTTTTAAAAGAGAATATACCACATCCGAATCATAACAAGGACGAGGGCCGACGGGGATGGATATCAAAACCATGGCACTATGTATAACAAACAACGTACGGGTAAGATAATTATTATACGAATAACTATATATCCAAATCACACAAACATCAATTTTTTATATAAAATTTCATGAACAAGAGGCTCACCACAAGGTGGTGCCGGCGACGGGACGGTGCGGGCGATCGACGGTGGTTACGACGGAGATTTAGAAGGCACTAAGTAAACCACACCTACATATGTAAACTAAGTGTTATTTTGACCTCAAATTGCATATAAATCAAATACTACCACATATAATTCCTCCCAAATTACTAAAACCCACAATTAATCACTATATAAACCAATGCAAGAGCTAATCTAGCAATGAGAGATGAAAGGACAAAGTTGTTAACCTTGGTGATCATTTGAATGGATGAGGGCCTGCAAATCTTGACAAATTTGGGGCAAATTTTGTGATGAACTCGAGAGGAAGAAGGGAAGAACAGAGGAGAGGGAGAGGGGAAAGGGGGAAGAACAAAGTGCGGGTGGACGAAGGGTTTATATAGGATGACCTTTAGTACCGGTTCGTGCCACGAACCGGTATTAAAGGTGCTGGAAGGGCCCCACCCTGACAACATCCTGCCACCACTTCCTTTAGTACCGGTTCGTGGCACGAACCGGTGCTAAAGGTTCGCCACGAACCGGTACTAAAGAGCTCCTCCCGCCTAGCCGTTGGAACCGGCACTAATGGACACATTAGTGCCGGTTCTGTTACAAACCGGGACTAATGTGTCTCACATTTGACCATTTTTCTACTAGTGACCATGTCAGTGATGTCACCCATGAACAGACTCCGTAAGATCTAATTGAGGAGAAATGGGATAATAAGTCATGTGACATGATCGAATCCTCTATTTGTTACACTTGCCATTTTTACAATATGAAAATGTATTCATTTTGTTTGCGTTGATTGTGATCTCCAGTACTATCAGAGTAAAAGAAGCGCTTATGGGAACGTGATAGGGTAGGGTTGGCTATATTGTTGGTGGCTAATAATCAGAAGCGCATGGAAATGGGGATAATCTCATCCATTCCTAAACACAAAATACACCGTGACCTCCAAAGTTGTGCAAATTTCTGTAAACGGCCGATAATCTGAATCGCAACACAAACTTAGCTGCCATATTCAAGTCATTAATTAGGTTCCACGCAAAAAACAAAAGCTCATTAATTAGGTTCTGAATTGTGATCAACATATACAAGTGAACAGAAACATAATTAAGTTTACATGTTCGTTCATAATATACTTGATTTTCTCTTGCATCCTTGTTACTATCGAGTAATTAGACTCACATACAAACTACATCTGCTGCTATATAACAATATCTGTGACAGCACCACAAAACAAATATGGTTCTAAGCAGGTGTTTGCTTCAAATTGCACACAAAAGGGCTTTGATCGTCACGCATGGACTGAAAATACTGTTGACGCTGCCTGGTGTGAAACAATAAACAGGAATTTAGAAATGTAATTAACTGTGACAAGCTTTTCATGCGATTGAGCACATGGATCTTCTTAATTATTTAACCAACAGATGAATTACAATACTTACTGCATGCAGTGGACGAGATAGTAGATGTTATTCATCCTCATGCTCCTGCTGGCGCAACTCAAGGTCGATATTTGGTTCACGTACTCTAGTCGACAACAATAACCCGGCAGCAGCTTTTGAGCTGCTTCCACTGGCTTGCTGCTCACTCGATGCCATGGCCCCAGAAAGCTAATAACACACATTAATAGTTTGTCGAGTATCAACTTCCTTTGATGCTCTTGCAATAAAGAAAACTGAAGCTAGTATGATTAATGTTATATTAGCCAGGGCTCTTATATAATTTGCGACCAGTTCCAAAACCTTTGTAAAAAATTATGCGGTCGCGTTTCTAGTTTGTCCAACCCATGATGAACTTTTTCTGAAAGATTTATATTTTTACTGGAATCTGCGATAGACATGCTAATACACTATATAGGATGAAGTGTTGAATAAAATCCACCCGAGAAAATGTGCGTGGGTTCATTCTCAAAAAAATAAATGTGTGTGGCTTCTATATTGATCCTTCAAATTTTTCGATGACTTGCTAATGCATATGTTATAGCATGTGGTTCATCAATGATTATTTTCTGGACTTTCATATGGCAAGCTAGGATATATTAGCTACTAGCATTTCTTACCTTCTTCTGCAGCTCTATGTTGTGCTCATGAGCAATGCTCAACTTCTTACCAAGCTCTATATTTTCCTTCTGAATAAGAAATCCCTGCAAAATCAAATTCTATCTCATCGTACCTCAGCTGTTAATAATAGACACATATACAGTAATCGGCACTAACTGAGCTAATTTAACACCAACAGCAGCAGAAGCAAGAACATGAAGAGGATGTAGTGAACCTTTTGGTTGAGTTCGTGGATCTCCGCAGCCATAACTTGCTCCTAAAGAAATCAATTGTAAGTAAAGTATGTATAAAAAAAATGAAAACGAAAAAAAGTAAAGAGAAGGGCAAAGAAAAGGGTACCTTCCTCTTTCTTACGGAATGCAAGCTCATCTCAACTTGGTTCACCAGAAACTGCAGATCTCGAACAGTGGTACCAGATAGCTCTTCTCCCAACAGTTGCCTAACATCATATCAGGGCACATGGTTTAACAGTATAACTAGCTAGCTTCTCCATTCATTACAACAAAGTACATGGATTTTCACCGGCATAGTCTTCAAGTGAGAGATCTTGACATGCATAGCAGTATGGCACACTATTTTCGTTCTATTAATTTGCATATGAAACCACTCAAACAACAACTTCTGGATAGCTATACTATTTGGCATTTTATTTCAATGCATGGATGATACAAGCTAAAGGACATTAATATTACCTATTATTATGTTGTAAGTTCTGCACTTGCTGCCTCAAGGTTGTAACCTCCCTCTGCCATAACTGTCCAACAAATAGAAATGAAATAAGATACTAACTACAAGCACACCAAATTAATTAGGAGATCCATAACCGTGCTTCCTTGTGTGGTCTTCTAGTGCACATCGTATATACCTAAGAAAGTGATATCATTAACTTATTTATCTCAACATGCAAGTATGCATGAGATAAGACCCACTACCACATGCAACCATGCATGAGAAAATGTTTTTTATTTTATTAATCTACTTATATTTAATAAATAGTTTACAACTATCTATAATATAATACAATAAGTTCTGTGTATTTTTTTAATGAGGCAATATCACCAGGAATCATAGAACTTGCATCCGATGTTCAGTTTGATGCTAAAGCTTTAAAAATACGGATTTATGGTCACATAATTTGACATGACGTGCAAATACGGTGCTTTCTCTCGTATCTGGCCATATGACCTGCCCATGTGGCGTGCCAGCGCGGCATAGGCCCATCTGTAATTGGCTGAAGCGTTCTTTTTAGATAAATCCCATGCATTTTATCTATTCACATACAAAATCCCTCAAATAATGGAAAAAGCTGGGCAGCGTCGTTCGGAGTCACCGTCTAGTGCAAACTGGCTAGCATGGATAGCCACCACACCACTGATTTTCACGTCTAACATGCACAACTAAAATTTATATATCCTTTGAAGACCGTACTTATTAAAGTTGAAATCTCTAAAATGAAAAAGCATATTTTCATATCCACGCGGTTTGAACCTTTTTCCTACTGGTCGCTCTCCGCATGTGTACTAGTAAGACAATTTTGGCAAAAAAAAAAACATATCCATAAATATCCAGAGGTCTGTGTGCTTGTATATTTTCATAGAAAAATGTCAATTTTGCTACCCCTGTGATTTTTTTCAGAAATGTAACACTGATATGTATTTTTTTTTGTTTGAACATTATATTTTTTGTGAAATATTTTTTGTTTGAACAGTATTTGACCCTCCATATGCTTGCGCAATTTCATGACAAAGATGGCTTGGTGAAAAATGTTTTTTAAGAAAATGGGTGCTTGAATAATGAAGCATTTGTTTTTTACTTTCTAGGAATGTTTACAAGTATATAGTAGACTCTTATTGCTCGATCAGTTGTTGCCCATTTTCTGGCTAACTATTTTTTTTTACTTTCATATTATATTATTTTTCAGTGCCAAATTTAGAAAGAAGCTGAGTACAGCAGAAGTTCATTAAGCGCAGCCTGATCCTCAATTGTAGCTTGTCAAGTTTTTTAGCTTCTTGGCTCACCTAAGTCACATTGGCATAGAGTTTTTTTTTTTTTTTGCAGGATACATAGGCATAGAGTTAAACACCGCAAAAGTTACAGGCTGTTAAACTGGAGCCACACAAGCCTCTTTCAGATAGTGCCTTTAAACTTACTGTACCTAGGAGTATTATCTTTCCATAAATATAGTTTTCGATAGGCATTACATAAGAACTGACAACATAAATATATATCCCTTTAAAACATAAGGTGTAGCCTGGTCTGGTGGTTAGCTAACATACACGCGAGTTTTGATCAAGAGCTCACTGGTACGACCCAAACTTCCCTATTTCTTCTAGCTTTCAAAAATTTAATTTGTACGGTCCGTCTTAAGTGGTGCTAATTAGACGTCCAGCGTGATTGTGCTAGTGGCTGTCTATCCGAGTCACTAAGAAGTAGATCCTCGGTTCGCCTCTTCAGATTTTTTTCATTTTATTTAAGGGACTTTATCTGCAAAAAATCCTCTTCAATACACTGACAGATGGTCCTATGTCGCGCTGGCGTGCCACATGTGCATGTTATGCAGTCTGATACGAGAGAAAGCACCGTATTTGCACACCTTGTCAAGTTATGTGACCATAAATCCGTATTTTTAAAGTTTTAGCACCAAACTGAACATCAAGCGCAAGTTCTATGACTCCCGATGATATTACCTCTTTTTTAATTTGGTTCATGTGTTATTAAACTAAATAACTATATTCACACAGTCAAATCTTATTGAAATATATTGTACCGATTCCCCAGCAATGCGCAGTGTATCATCAAGCTGACCCTATGTTGAACCCCTTCCATTGGTCGACACCTTATGTCCCATAAGGGGACATACATACAAAAAGTTCAGTTGAAAAGGTCACCACTGATGGGCCCGTTGATGAACTTCTATAGGCGACGGGCCCATAAGAGATCATATAGACAATTCAGCTCAAAAGTCACATGTCACCACTGATGGGACCCTCAGTGATAAATTGCTATAGGCGATGGCCGTGACCAGTGCCAAACCAAAAACAAGGGCCCATATGTGGTCTAGAACTCATCGCCGATAGTTTACAGTAGGGAAAATTCGTTATGTAGCACTGTTGAAGTTGCATATTCCAGTTCTGCCACACAAACTTCGCTATTTTGATTTGTGCTACTAGGGATTGCCAAACAATTAGTTGCATACCCATGCGCACCTTCTCATTGAGTTGTCATTACGACATCGTCTCGTTTGGGTTGTTCCCTTACATTTGGGCCCCACCACTAGGCCACGTCAACCATAACGTCGAGGACACTCGATTGACCATTCTGCCCGGTGTGGAGCCAACCATTCCGGCCATAATTTTCATTTTGTGTCGGTACCATGACGATTTGGGTCACGCACCGAACTATGCACGTGCGACGGTCACCCCTGGGCCATGCTCAAGAAGATAGAAGTGCTTCTTGTCACTACTCTCTTTGATGGTGGTATGCAGATCTTCGTGAAGAACAACAACAATCAACCTCAGCAGATGAAGCATGGGCTCGATGGCGCCATGGAGATCTTTGTACAGAAGGTCTCCATGCCCATCAAGCGAGTCCACCCAAGACTAACAAGAACCAGATCAAGATATCTGGTAACAACCATCACCAACCAAGACATGAGAACGACCTTGTCCGGCAATGACTTTCCTAGCCGGCACGCACTCAGACAGCCTTCGACGGCAAGCTACCTCCTCACCAATGTGTGGCGCAACCGTTCTACGTTCGCAGGATCCTCGTGCTAGGCGGCTGGTGGGCAGGCACGCCAGGAGTTGGACAAGACGCAAGGGGTGAATCACTCACCCACGCCAACGCATGGCGCACACCCGGGCCAGGAAGTGTCATGCCCCGCGCAAATGTGACCATGGTCGTTTTGACAAGACCAGGGTTCGTTCCCAGAAGATAGAAGACGATGACACATCACCACATATTTAATGCGTTCACCTACCTGGTCGGACCCAGACCACTTCCTTAACATTGAAGCCATTATAGTACCCCTTGAGAGATAAAAGGAGGGCCAGGCTAACTAAAGGAAGAAGGAAAGAAAGACCCTTGAAAAGAGGAACTAGTAGATAAAGGTTGGATATTTGTTAGAACATCAGTAGGAGCGCACTATGCTTCCCTTTCCCGTGAATGACTTGTAGCTCTTAATCCACCAACATAAACACACAAAAAGAAAGAGTAGAGTATTACGCAGGCATGCGGCTGGGTAAATCATCGTGTCCATTTCACACATTTTAGTAGCGTGGCTCATCACCTTCGTGCCCTATCCCCGAACTAGAAAAAGCACGTCACCAATCCACGGTGTCACCCGCTTGTTCTGCACATGCCCACCAATATTGAGGAGGGGAATTAGTTGACCATTCCGGCCGATGTGGGGTCCCATCGTTGAGACCATAATTTCCAACTTTTCACTCTGATTTGGGCCCACCGATATTGAGGAGACTCGTTTGATGGGTCCTGCCGATGTGGGGCCCACAACTTCGCCACATCAAGCGCAACAAAGAGGGAACCCGTTTGACCAATCTTGCCTATGTGCGGGCTCGCCTGCAGCATAGCACATACACATATATTTTGGCGCATAGAGCCCCTTTTATTCCCGACACTTCCACTCACATACTCACACTGCTCTTCCAACGATGCCGCCTCTGGCTCGCTGTTGTGGTGCGCTCCGGGCGCGTGCCGTTGCCACGGGTTTCACGCGCTGCTCCCAATGGTAGCCTCATAGTTTTGTCCCTCTATTTGCTAGATGAATGTTCAAAGCCGAGTAGGGGAGAGGAACTGCTTGGGGCAGTTTGGTTTCGTAGGCCAGCTACACAATCTCGTATCGTCGGCTAATCCGATGGTAAGTTAACTACACTCTCGTGGCCTTTCGCAACCACAAACTTCATTTGTATAGTCTCTTCTCCTTCTCTCAACCCACATAGAAAGTATGGAATCCGTTTCATCCATGGCGTCCGACCACCGCAAGCTCTATTTTCTAGGGGATAACATCGTCATCCACGCATTGGGGGAGAACTGCAAGGACAAGCTCGAGTGGTGACTCAACAACAATTGGGAGAAGATCGTTGGCATTTGACATGGAGTACACATGGCATCATTACACTCAGAAGGACGCCATCATTCAATTATGCATCTGTGATCATTGTTTGGTATACGAAGTCTGTAGGGGCTGAGAGTCCAAACAATAGGCGATGTACCACTTCTTACGCAATGAGAAGTATGTTTTTGCTGGCTTCGGCATCGAGGGGGACAAATAGATATATATATGTGAAATAACCGAGTACAAAGATATACGAAGGAGTTTTAGATTATTAGAGGAAAGCAAAATAATAGATAGGTGCGTCCTCTGCCCCACATGTCATTGAGTTCAGTGCCACAAACCTCACCGGACTCACCCCATGTGGCATCTTGTCATATAGTCCCTTGTTCCATCGGCCCTCACATGTCATTCACGTACCCGCGCCCTGTAGATGCCCTTCTTCTCTCCCACATCATTCCCCTCCTTTTTCAAATCATGGACGAACACCAATTGAGGAAGTGATACAATCTATACCTATACTAATTAGCCACTTTCTAAAAATTCTCACGTTAATTAGAAAATACGAGCCGTTAATCTGTGTGGGGCCGAATTATTACGGTTTAGATTAACCGAAGAAATCTCAAGCCACTTCCTAAAAATTCTCACATTAATTAGAACTATACCTATACTAATTAGCCACTTCCTAAAAATGCTCACGTTAATTAGAAAATACGAGCCGTTAATCTGTGTGGGGCCGAATTATTACGGTTTAGATTAACCGAAGAAATCTCAAGCCACTTCCTAAAAGTTCTCACATTAATTAGAACTATACCTATACTAATTAGCCACTTTCTAAAAATTCTCACGTTAATTAGAAAATACAAGCCGTTAATCTGTGTGGGGCCGAATTATTACGGTTTAGATTAACCGAAGAAATCTCAAGCCACTTCCTAAAAATTCTCACGTTAATTAGAAAATACGAGCCGTTAATCTGTGTGGGGCCGAATTATTACGGTTTAGATTAACCGAAGAAATCTCCGAAGAAAAAAAACACACTCGAAAGGCTTGAAATCCTTTCTTAAAAAAAAAAACTCATATTTTAATACACTCCACGACCACTTTTTCACAGTTGAGAACGCTTATCTCAATCTATCCACAGAATAAAAAGAACTTTTCCTCATGCACCCGAGATCCCATCTATTCCTTCATCTTAAAAAAAAGGACACCCATGGAGGTAACGTTAGTTTATCGTAGATTTGTAGCCGTCTCAGGAAAAGGATGCAAAAGAACTACATCTGTCCCTTTCCCAATGTCTCACGATACCACTTCTTTGGCCAAAAAGAAAATCGCCTAAAATAG
Organism: Triticum dicoccoides; assembly: GCF_002162155.2. Lineage (NCBI taxonomy): Eukaryota > Viridiplantae > Streptophyta > Magnoliopsida > Poales > Poaceae > Triticum > Triticum dicoccoides. The sequence goes on from NC_041393.1 coordinate 7,676,910, forward strand.
GTGCAGCATGTAAGTTCCTTTCCTTCACATCGATCTCGAAAAAAAATATCTCAAAATCGCTCTTGGTTCCTCTTCTTCCCGTCAATCTGAAAGATGCATCGCCGTAGTCATGGGTGAGTTCCGTGTTCCCTCTCTCTTATTCTTGCATGCCCTGTCAGCTGTCGCGTGCATCGGCCTCTCCAGCTCCCTGATCCTCGCGTACACGATCTCCAAGGCCGTCGTCGTCGCGATGTGTGTTGCTCGCATGCCCGCTGGTACACGATCAGGAAGATTAAAATCGCGGGCGAATGGAACTAGCCGACAGAAAGTTTGCCGCGATGGTTTACGAAGAAACGGTGCGATCTCCGGTGATTGCGGCGTGATCTCCTGCGATTCCGGGAAGGAAGTAAATTTCCGGGGCTGATTTCACCCGGAGATAGCGCCGCGATAGCGGTCTTTTCGCCCGCGGTTTGAAACTAAACACCATCATCACATCGCTGCAGTAGGTGAGGATGCCCCAAGACCAGCAATGATGCACTTAGGCGAGTAGTAGGGAGGGACTGGAGCGGCCGAGCTAGCTCGATGACCTGTTGCTGCAGGTGCAGGACCCAGTACGTGGCCAGGGCGGGGCTGTACCTGGAGTTGGACGAGGCCAGTTATGAGACCGACATACAGACATGATTTAGATCTGTCCTTGCAATTAGGATAGGGTCATCCTCCTACCCCGGTGCATATCTTTGTTATCTTCTTAAGCCAATTAATTGCAAGTTGTTCAATGCATTGAGGAGCAATTGGAATCTGAAGAACTAGATAGGATTGTTGCAGTTGTAGTGAACCTACAGAAGAGTCCACCCACCCGTCCTCTCCCCTATCCTCTAATCAGTGAGGAATGAGGATCACCGGATATGCACAAAACCGGCGACAAGTCATGTGTCAGGCTATAGGATCACAAGGCATACGACCGTCAGCCAATGACGCACGATGGCGCACCTGGTATCGTCTTCTTCTTTTTCTTAAGTTGCAAATTTTGTTGATAGTCATCTTTATGTCGATGTTTTGGCCTGAAAACGGGCTAGCTGTTGCTGCCAACGTCACTCTGTATTTACAATCTAGCTTTTATCATTCACGGATTCATATTCAGTGCTATTGACTTTTGCCATGTTTGCTTTCAGCTGAATTGGCATCAAATTTATGGGATTAGTCATATGTCATATGGGTCTGCTGTAATAAATAATATAGTGATTAATAGTAATGGAGGTATTACGTATGCTCTGCAATATTTTCAGGTTCGGCTGGCTGGGACTCCTTGCCTCCTTGGTCATCACTCGGTTGTACATATTGGAATTAATTAGTAGTTACTCAATCATGAACTTTGTATGTCCTTTTTGTTCTTCTATTGATTGTGTTTAGATCCAATAAATTCCAAGGGGTCTCAGTTTTATCCTATGTATAGTTTTGGGACTGTATTCGGATGTCATTAGCCAAAAAAATATGATACTGTGTGCCAAACAAAACGTCTTGGATCTGTTAAGCTGTACTTATCAGGCAAACAGTTACAATTTTTCATCTAGGCTACATGTCGGGCCCTGGACCATTATTTTATTACAAACCTGTAGAAAAGAATACTCCAGCATGAATGATCGGAGGGTACGTAGCCGTCTAACGTATATAACACTTGCAGTCATTATATCCTTTCTATCCCAATGTATAGTATCTGAAATTTTAGACCTAGACAAAACAGTTTATTTGCATATTTTCTTTACGTTTGACTAAACAAGTAGATCTATTTGCTGAGTTTGTCTTCTTACTATCTTCACTAATGATGCGACGAGGCAAAAGCCATATTGTCCTTCCGTATGCTCCTACATATTTGAGATGGCTAACAATGATGCTACTTCCATAATGGACCATTATTTATTTCCAGAACTTTTCCCTGCTCAAACGGAGATTATCACATTGTTGGCTCATCTTTTTTGTATCCCGTACCTTTTATCGAGAAAATGGATGTGGGTAGTGTCATCATAATCTTGATATTTTGGACATAATTTTGTTGATCTTCAACTATTTGCCTTGGTATGTTTGGCTTCTTTATTTTTAATTAAATACCTGAACTTTTATAGAAAACAAATTATTTACAGAATAGTAATTATTATCTCGAATAAGATCTTATTAACATGATTATATCCTCCCACTGAGTAGTCAACCGAATAATTGCATGTAATTTAGATTGAGATTTCAACACTTTATGTACAGATAAAAGTTTTTTACTGAATTAGTACTATATAGTTATGTTAATATTCTGCTCGGACCCCTTTCCAAGAATATTCAATACATGTGCTCCCCCCTAATACACATTTTTAAATTACATATGCTTCCGGGGTCAGAAACTCCGTTTTCTATTGATAGATCGTCTTATACATGTTCCAATTCGTGAAAAACATTTAGACATAGGTGATGTTATTGTAAATTTGAAGTATCTATGCTTTTCTACAATCTAGCCACATATATTTTTTTTCTGAAAAAGGAGGCATTTGGGTTTTCTGCACAGTTTCATGATATAGTACTATCACTAGGTTCTAGGCACTGGATTTACAAAGAAGACAAGATTTAATCACACTATTAATTGAAAGGATTATATATTCAAAAAATTGTGATGGAAAATATGCCAATCCTAGAGTAAACTATGTTACCTTACTATTATTTTCTATCAATAAGTTAGAGCTCCCGTAGACTCAGTTGGTAAATATACAAAGGAACATGAATATATCATGCATGTTGTCCTCTACTGACTTTTCCTTTAATTAATAGTGTGGGTATAGATCTACCAATAAGTCCCAAAAATATAACACGACACTAAAATATTAGTGTAACATAATTTGTACACCAAGCATACATGTATATCATCTGATCAGAAATTTATTAAAAATATATTGTTCTCTGCCACACAAAACTAAAATACGTTGCAATCAATCAAAAATGTACTACAAATATTACTAAAAGTCCAAAATACATACCTCCACCCAAAATAGGCTAGCCCGTGCATCCGCACAGGTAGACGACTAGTATAGATAATTATGAAAGGATTCGAAACTTGTTTAATTACATACATAATTAATATGTGGATCTCATAATAAACTACTCCAATCTAGTATGGGTTGCTGAAGCTCAAGCATGTGCGATCCTGTGTGGAAGGAGGCCTCCTCGGTTAGGACCATTGTGTGATGGTACATAGTGTGTTCATTGAGAGTGAGCCCCACGGTAGTGCTCTCATCACCTGGCGCCCACAGATACTCGATTATTGTGGCATTGGCCACCCTCTCGGTTTATTGACAAGCAAGACCCAAGCTTATGCAATTGACGGCCTCTAGGTCAATATCTTGCGCCTCAATCTCCACCCTGTCGGCGTACTCACGAGCTCGCCGCAAGGCAAACCGAAGAGATCTTCATGTCTGCCTCTCTCCCAATGTGCTCCTCTAGAGGCAAGGATCGCCACAAGGCATTTTCCATAGCATCCTAGAGCTCCTTGATGTTGGAGTACGTGGGGTCCAACGTGATGTCCTCCTTAGTGAGTGCCAACAAGTACTCGTCCTCCTTAGCACGGGGTGGTCCTTCTTGGCACATACGGCGAGGGTTGGCAAGTTGTCCTCCTTGTCGAGTGGCGAGGCGCCCTCCTTAGGCTAGGTAGAGCGGCACCATGGCAGCGAGGGCTAGGGAAAGCAGTTTTGTGGGGACGGTGAGTACTATGGTGAACGCCAGGGAAGTGCGCTAGTTATAGGTGGTCGACATCTCGAGGGGTGTCATGGGAGAATCAACATTCAATTATCGAAATTCGATGCAAGCCGTCATGGCATGTGAATAGGAGAACGTTCAATGATGTACCACTATGAAGCACTACTATCCCATCCCATCGGCCATGGGCCGCACATAGGAGTCTACATTCAAATGCATCTAGTAGTCGGTGCAGTTCACATGACAAGTGGTGGGATCCTAGAGGATAAAACGGTTTAAACAAGACGGTGACATGACGACAACTCACGGAGATGATGCGCGGAGGTATGGAACTAATTTTCACAAGCATTAGTGGAAAACACCTCAATAGTGAAGTCTGAGTGGGAGAACTCAAATATCCAAGTTCGATAGTGGCACTGATCTATTTTGTTTCCTTTCCACTAAGGTCCCTTCAGTGGTAAAATCGACCCAATGGGAAAACCCAAAGCCCATTTTCTTGTAGCACATACAAAACCCACCTAATTCACAGCTCCTACTCTCTCTCTCTCTCTCTCTCTCTCGCTCCTACTCTCTCTCTCTCTCACTCGCTCTCTCTCTCTCT
>NC_041393.1:7681600-7690692 GCF_002162155.2 Triticum dicoccoides
TCTCTCTCGTGCAACAGTTGAACTTCTCTCTTCCTAACCCCCTTTATTTCTCCCACATTCTCCACCTTCTCCCTGATCCCTCCCATCTTCACTTTCTTCCTCGATCCCTCCTTGAACCTATGACTTGCGGGTGTAGTGTCACCCCCTATCCCTGCTTTACAACGATGTTGATCCAACACTTTGATGATCGCACCCCTGTTGCCCCTCCAGAATGCCATCATGCCCATCTGCGCCATCGGATGTGGGCCTCCTCCACCGTCCGAGGCAGCTATCGTGGGATATTCTTGCCATGGATCTAGATCCATAATTGACACCATGAGAAGATAGCGACGAGAGCTCAGGGGATACAGTGGACTAGGTCGCGCCAAGTATGATCTACTAGCTCGGCATGTGGGCATGGCCCAATATAATATTTTTGGGTTCCATCATGGTCACCAACAATCCCATTGGTATTTCTTTACTGACAAAAGATCAAACCTAATAGTATAGTGTTTTTGTGCCAGCCCGTATAGAGTCATTCAGCAATCATAGTATTGTTGAACAACTGAGTGTAATGGATGCACACTTGCATGGGGAAAGCCTATGACATAATCCTTTTTATGGATCTTGACTTGGCTAAGATGAAAATATGAAGCTATTAGGTCTTTGAGTTGAAGATTAAAATACACAAGAGAGGGGTGTGTTATTTTGGAAAATCCAAGGAGCGCGGACTTGATTAAGTGCAACATGGGTTCCTTCCCCTTTAAATGCCTTGGTACTATAACAAATTGTCGCAAGCTTTGTAGTAAGACTACAAGGTCATCGAAGACCGCTTTTAGGACTATCTTAGTGCTTGGTAGTCCAAGAATCTTTGCTCCGGGGGTTGCCTGGTCTTGGTTAATTTCATGACAAGTAGCCCCCCATCCTTATGATTTATTTTTTCGAAGATCCACGAATGGATCGAGAGAGCCTAGGCTACTACTGTCTCAATTCATTTGGCGATCGAATCAACATATGAGATTGTACCATTTAGCATGGTGATATATTTTATGTATCCCTAAAGATGGGTGTAACCCTGGGATTCATGATCTAGATGTCAAAAATATGTGTCATCTTACTAAGGATAAAGTGTGGTAGTTTCTCTTACATAGTACTAAGTATTTGGGGGCAAATACACTCATAGTAGTTATAGTCAAACCAATAGGCTCCCACTTTTGAAAGGGCCTCCTAGTGGTTAAGCATATTTTTGTTCAATTTTGATCACTTAATGTGCAAATGGTGAGTCAATTTGGTTTTGAGAGGATGGGTACATCAAGGATAGGCCTCTTTCGGGTCTAGCCCCTGAAAATTAGTATTGTTTCTCATAGAAATGCCAATGCTTCTACGATTATTGGAGCTACCACATGTGGATTTTAGCACGGTTTTGTTTGGCCAGCATTTAGTAGACGGGAATGACAATGTCCCCGAAATTGCAGATATGTGGCTGGCCATGGATCATGGCTTGCTTAAATTATATTATCGCACTTGTGGAGTTCTCCCCGTGCACTTGGTGTGTTCGGCTTAGTCAACAAGAGGGCCAATTTTAGGTCTAAATATGTGTTGCATCTTAAATACCTTTCGACATAAATTTTTTCTTTAATTATTAGTTAAACATTTATATTAACTAAGGATAATTTGGTTAAACTAATATGGCAGGGGGATACTCATTCTAGCTGTTGTTATGAACAAGAAACCATTCAATATCTGTTTTTGATTGTTGTCTAGCATTTACTACAGGGGGACCTATGTATTTAGACTTTAATATTACCATGACATGTAGTATTTTGCATATTTTTGGGTCTTGACTACAGAAGTTGAAAGTGCATATCCAAGATACCCCATATGGCTTTAGTTATATATGAAAAAACAATCTATGTTCCGCTTCTCAATACTCTTGTTTACTTGCTTGCTAAGGGAATATCCAACGCTGACCCTCAAACCGCCCGCATTAGTGCAGATCGAGTTGTCCGGTCCCATTTTGCCGTCCAATATAGTACCCCATCGGTTTGGGGACCGGTCTAGACGTCTGTTTTCCTGCAAACAAAAACAAACTGGGGGCTGATACGTCTCCAATGTATCTATAATTTTTGATTGTTCCATGCTATTATATTACCTGTTTTGGATGCTTATGGGCTTTATTCTACATATTTATATCATTTTTGGGACTAACCTACTAACCGGAGGCCCAGCCCATATTGCTGTTTTTTTGCCTATTTCAGTATTTCGAAGAAAAGGAATATCAAACGGAGTCCAAACGAAATGAAACCTTCGGGAGCGTTATTTTTGGAACAAATCTGATCCGTAGAGCCTGGAGTGCAAGTCAAGAAAGCTTCGAGGGCCCCACGAGATAGGAGGGCCCCCCTGTCTCGTGGGCCCCCCGGGCATCCACTGATGTACTTCTTCCTCCTATATATACCTACGGACCCCGAAAACATCCAGGGCCACCACGAAACACAATTTCCACCACCGTAACCTTCTGTATCCGCGAGATCCCATCTTAGAGCCTTCGCCGACACTCTGCCGGAGGGGGAATCGACCATGGAGGGCCTCTACATCAACATCCTTGCCCCTCCTATGAGTTGTGAGTAGTTTACCACAGACCTACGGGTCCATAGTTATTAGCTAGATGGCTTCTTGTCTCTTTTTGGATCTCAATACAATGTTCTCCCCTCTCTTGTGGAGATCTATTCGATGTAATCTCTTTTTGCGGTGTGTTTGTCAAGATCCGATGAATTGTGAGTTTATGATCAGATTTATCTATGGTTATTAATTGAATCTTCTCTGAATTCTTTTATGTATGATTGAGTTATCTTTGCAAGTCTCTTCGAATTATCGGTTTGGTTTGGCCTACTAGATTGACCTTTCTTGCCATGGGAGAAGTGCTTAGCTTTGGGTTCAATCTTGCGGTGTTCTTACCAAGTGACAGAAAGGGTTGCAAGACACGTATTGTATTGTTGCCATCGAGGATAACAAGATGGGGTTTATATCATATTGCATGAGTTTATCCCTCTACATCATATCATCTTGCTTAATGCATTACTCCGTGCTTATGAACTTAATACACTAGATGCATGCTGGATAGCGGTTGATGTGTGGAGTAATAGTAGTAGATGCAGGCAGTAGTCGGTCTACTTGTTTTGGATGTGATGCATATATACATGATCATGCCTAGATGACATCATAATTATTCGCTTTTCTATCAATTGCTTGACAGTAATTTGTTCACCCACCGTAATACTTATGCTCTCGAGAGAAGCCTCTAGTGAAACCTATGGCCCCCGGGTCTATCTCTTATCATATTTGCTTTCAATCTACTTTTATTTGCATCTTTACTTTCTTGCATCTATATTATAAAATACCAAAAATATATTTATCTTATCATACTATCTCTATCAGATCTCACTTTCGCAAGTGGCCATGAAGGGATTGACAACCCCTTTATTGCGTTGGTTGCGAGTTCTCAGTTTGTTTGTGTAGGTGCGTGGGACTTTTGAGGAGCCTCCTACTGGATTGATGCCTTGGTTCTCAAAAACTGAGGGAAATACTTACGCTACACTTGCTGCATCACCCTCTCCTCTTCGGGGAAAACCAACACTAGCTCAAGACGTAGCAAGAAGGATTTCTGGCGCCGTTGCCGGGGAGGTCTTCGCTCAAGTCGAGACATACCAAGTACCCATCACAAACTCATCTCCCTCGCATTTACATTATTTGCATTTTGCCTCTCGTTTTCCTCTCCCCCACTTCACCCTTGCCGTTTTATTCGCCCTCTCTTTCCCAATCTCCTCCTCTCTTTTCGCTCGCCTTTTTCCGTTTGCCGTTTTCTGTTTGCTTGTGTGTTGGATTACTTGTTGCCATGGTACAAGATAATACCAAGTTGTGTGATTTCTCGAATACCAATAATAATGATTTCCTTAGTACTCCGATTGCTCCTCTTAATGATGTTGAGTCTTGTGAAATCAATACTGCCTTGCTGAATCTTGTTATGAAAGATCAATTCGCCGGCCTTCCTAGTGAAGATGCCGCTACTCATCTAAACCATTTTGTTGATTTGTGTGACATGAAAAAGAAGAAAGATACGGATAACAATATTGTCAAATTGAAGTTATTTCCGTTTTCACTCAGAGATCGTGCTAAAGTTTGGTTTTCGTCTTTGCCTAAAAATTGTATTGATTCTTGGAACAAGTGCAAAGATGCTTTTATCTCTAAGTATTTTCCTCCCGCTAGGATCATCACTCTTAGGAACGATATTATGAATTTTAAACAACTTGATCATGAGCATGTTGCCCAATCTTGGGAAAGAATGAAATTGATGCTTCGCAATTGCCCCACTCATGGTTTGAATTTATGGATGATCATACAAAATTTTTATGCCGGTTTGAACTTTGCTTCTAGAAATCTCTTAGGTTCGGCCGCGGGAGGCACGTTTATGGAAATTACATTAGGATATGCTACAAAATTGCTTGATAATATTATGGCTAATTATTCTCAATGGCACACCGAAAGATCTTCTAGTAAAAAAAGTGCATGCTATAGAAGAAATCAATGTTTTGAGTGGAAAGATGGATGAACTTATGAAGATGTTTGCTATTAAAAATACTCCTCTTGATCCCAATGATATGCCTTTGCCTTCTTTGATTGAGAATAATAATGAATCTATGGATGTGAATTTTGTTGCTAGGAATAATTTTGGAAACAATGCTTATAGAGGAAATTTTAATCCTAGGCCTTATCCTAGTAATCCTTCTAATAATTATGGAAATTCCTACAATAATTCTTATGGTAATTTTAATAAGATGCCCTCTGATTTTGAGAATAATGTGAAAGAATTTATGATTTCTCAAAAGAATTTTAATGCTTTGCTTGAAGAAAAATTGCTCAAAGTTGATGATTTGGCTAGGAACGTTGATAGACTTTCACTTGATGTTAATTCTCTTAAACTTGGATCCTCTTCACCTAAGCATGATATCAATGAGTCTCTCAAAGTAATAAGAATCTCCATTGACGAGTGCAAGGAAAGAACCGCTAGATTGCGTGATAAAAAAGAAAGCTTTATAAAAGCGTGTTCTTCTAATCTACATGAAAATAATGATGAGGATCTTAAAGTTATTGATGCGTCTCCTATTAGATCTATGTTTTGCAATATGAATTTTGATGATTATGGGACTGATGATGAATCAACTTTGCCTAGAAGGCGTCCCAAAAATTCGGAGTCTTTAGATCTTAATGCTAAATTTGGTAAAAGAGAGATTGGAGAATCCTCAACTTCTAATAATGTTGAACCCACTATCTCGGATTTCAAGGAATTTGATTATGATAATTTCTCTTTAAAAGGTTTTATTTCCTTGTTGCAATCCGTTGTTAATTCTCCTCATGCTTATAGTCAAAACAAAGCTTTTACCAAACATATTGTTGATGCCCTGATGCAATCTTATGATGAAAAACTTAATTTGGAAGTTTCTATACCTAGAAAACTTAATGATGAGTGGGAACCTACTATAAAGATTAGAATTAAAGATTTTGAGTGTTTTGCTTTGTGTGATTTGGGTGCTAGTGTTTCCACAATTCCGAAAACTTTATGTGATATTCTAGATTTCCATGATCTTGATGATTGCTCTTTAAATTTGCACCTTGCGGATTCCACCATTAAAAAGCCTATGGGAAGGATCGATGATGTTCTTATTGTTGCTAATAGAAATTTGGTGCCCGTATATTTTATCGTTCTTGATATAGATTGCAATCTTTCTTGCCCTATTATTCTTGGTAGACCTTTCCTCAGAACGATTGGTGCGATTATTGATATGAAGGAAGGGAACATGAGATTCCAATTTCCTTTAAAGAAAGGCATGGAGCAATTTCCAAGAAAGAAAGTCAAATTACCTTATGAATCTATCATGCGTGCTACTTATGAATCAAGTGCCAAAGATGGCACTCGTTAGATCTATCCTTGCTTTTATGCCTAGCTAGGGGCGTTAAACGATAGCGCTAGTTGGGAGGCAACCAAATTTTCTTTATGTTCTTTGTTTTTGTTCCTGTTTAGTGTTAAATGTTGTTTCTACTTTCTTTTTAGATGTGTTTTTATCTTTTGTTTAGTGTTTGAGCCAAGTAGAACATATAGGATAAACTATGATGATGGTTGATTTGATTCTGCTGAAAAACAGAAACTTTGCGCTCACGAGAAAACATTCAATAAATCACAGAAAAGAGATTTTGCATTGATTCTTTTTTATGCTGATCAATAAACAAATTTTCCAGTACGTCCTATTTTGGTAGGATTTTTAGAGTTCCCGAAGTTTGCGTTAGTTACAGATTGCTACAGACTGTTCTGTTTTTGACAGATTCTGTTTTTCGTGTGTTGTTTGCTTATTTCAATGCATCTATGGCTAATACATTAGTTTATAAACCATAAGGAAGTTGGAATACAGTATGTTTAACACCAAAATAAATAAAGAATGAGTTCATTGCAGTACCTTATGTGGTGGTTTTGTTTTCTTTCACTAACGGAGCTTATAAGATTTCCTATTGAGTTTTGTGTTGTGAAGTTTTCAAGTTTTGGGTAAAGCTTTTATGGACCATGGAATAAAGAGTAGCAAGAGCCTAAGCTTGGGGATGCTTATGGCATCCCAAGATATTCAACAATAGCCAAAAGCCTAAGCTTGGGGATGCCCCGGGAAGGCATCCCTTCTTTCGTCTTCATTCATTGGTAACTTTACTTGGAGCTACATTTTTATTCGCTACATGATATGTGTTTTGCTTGGAGCGTCATGTATTATATTGGTCTTTTCTTGTTAGTTTACCACAATCATCCTTGATGTAACACACATTTTTGGAGAAGCTTATTTGATTAGAATTTGCTAGAATACTCTATGTGCTTCACTTATATCTTTTGAGCTTGATAGTTTTTTGCTCTAGTGCTTCACTTATATCTTTTAGAGCATGGTGGTGGATTAATATTATAGAAATTGCTAGTCTCTCCTGCTTCACTTATATTATTTTGAGAGTCTCTTAGAACAGCATGGTATTTTCTATGGTTTAAATTTGGTCCTAGAATGATGAGCATCCAAGTTGGGTATAATAAAAACTATCATAGAGAGTGAATTGGATGCTATGATCAATTTGATGCTTGATAATTGTTTTGAGATATGGAGGTGGTAATATTAAAGTCATGCTAGTTGGGTGATTATGGATTTAAAGAATGCTTGTGTTGAAGTTTGTGATTCCCGTAGCATGCACGTATGGTGAACTCTTTGTGATGAAGTCGGATCACAATTTTATTTATTGATTCTCTTCCTTATGAGTGGCAGTCGGGGATGAGCGATGGTCTTTTCCTACCAATCTATCCCCCTAGGAGCATGCGTGTAGTGCTTTGGTTTTTGATGACTTCTAATTTTTTACAACAAGTATATGAGTTCTTTTGATTAATGTTGAGTCCATGGATTATACGCACTCCTTTCATCCCTCCATTATTGCTAGCCTCTCTTGTATCGTGCAACTTTCGCCGGTACCATACACCCACCATATTCCTTCCTCAAAACAGCCACCATACCTACCTATTATGGCATTTCCATAGCCATTCCGAGATATATTGCCATGCAACTTTCCACCGTCCCGTTCATATGACACACATTACTTTTGTCATATTGCTTTTTGCATGAACATGTAGTTGACATTGTATTTGTGGCAAGGCCACCATCATATTCTTATACATGTCGCTCTTGATTCATTGCATATCCCGGTACACCGCCGGAGGCATTCATATAGAGTCATATTTTGTTCTAAGTATCGAGTTGTAATTGTTGAGTTGTAAAAACATAAAAGTGTGATGATCATCATTATTAGAGCATTGTCCCAGTGAGGAAAGGATGATGGAGACTATGATTCCCCCATAAGTCGGGATGAGACTCCGGACGAAATATAAAAAAAAGGGTGGCCATAAAAAAAGAGAAAAGTCCCAATAAAAAAATGAGAGAAAAAGAGAGAAGGGACAATGCTACTATCTCTTTTTCCACACTTGTGCTTCAAAATAGCACCATGATCTTCATGATAGAGAGTCTCATATGTTGTCACTTTTGTATACTAGTGGGAATTGTTCATTATAGAACTTGGCTTGTATATTCCAATGATGGGCTTCCTCAAAGTGCCCTAGGTCTTCATGAGCAAGCGAGTTGGATGCACCCCACTAGTTTTCTTTTGTTGAGCTTTCATATATTTATAGCTCTAGTGCATCCGTTGCATGGCAATCCCTAATCACTCACATTGATATCTATTAATGGGCATCTCCATAGCTCGTTGATACGCCTAGTTGATGTGAGACTATCTTCTCCTTTTTTGTCTTCTCCACAACCACCATTCTATTCCACATATAGTGCTATGTCCATGGCTCATGCTCATGTATTCCATGAAAGTTGAAAAGGTTTGATATTATTAAAGTATGAAACAATTGCTTGGCTCGTCATCGGGGTTGTGCATGATTAAATACTTTGTGTGATGAAGATAGAGCTTAGCCAGACTATATGATTTTGTAGGGATAACTTTCTTTTGGCCATGCTATTTTGAGAAGACATGATTACTTGCTTAGTATGCTTGAAGTATTACCATTTCTTATGTCAATATGAAATTTTATTTTGTATTACTTGGATCTGAACATTCATGCCACAATGAAAGAAAATTACATTATGAATTATGCTAGGTAGCATTCCACATCAAAAATTCTCTTTTTATTATTTACCTACTCGAGGACGAGCAGGAATTAAGCCTGGGGATGCTTGATACGTCTCCAACATATCTATAATTTTTGATTGTTCCATGCTATTATATTACCTGTTTTGGATGCTTATGGGCTTTATTCTACATATTTATATCATTTTTGGGACTAACCTACTAACCGGAGGCCCAGCCCATATTGCTTTTTTTGCCTATTTCAGTATTTCGAAGAAAAGAAATATCAAACGGAGTCCAAACGGAATGAAACCTTCGGGAGTGTTATTTTCGGAACAAATCTGATCCGTAGAGCCTAGAGTGCAAGTCAAGAAAGCTCCGAGGGCCCCACAAGATAGGAGGGCGCGCCCCCCCTGTAG
>NC_041393.1:7690988-7703999 GCF_002162155.2 Triticum dicoccoides
GGGCATCCACCGACGTACTTCTTCCTCCTATATATAACTACGGACCCCGCAAACATCCAGGGGCACCACGGAACACAATTTCCACCACTGTAACCTTCTGTATCCGCGATATCCCATCTTGGAGCCTTCGCCGACACTTTGCCGGAGGGGGAATTGACCATGGAGGGCCTCTACATCAACATTCTTGCCCCTCCTATGAGTTGTGAGTAGTTTACCACAGACCTACGGGTCCATAGTTATTAGCTAGATGGCTTCTTCTCTCTTTTTGGATCTCAATACAATGTTCTCCCCCTCTCTTGTGGAGATCTATTCGATGTAATCTCTTTTTACGGTGTGTTTGTCAAGATCCGATGAATTGTGAGTTTATGATTAGATTTATCTATGGTTATTAATTGAATCTTCTCTGAATTCTTTTATGTATGATTGAGTTATCTTTGGAAGTCTCTTCGAATTATCGGTTTGGTTTGGCCTACTAGATTGATCTTTCTTGCCATGGGAGAAGTGCTTAGCTTTGGGTTCAATCTTGCGGTGTTCTTACCCAGTGACAGAAAGGGTTGCAAGACACTATTGTATTGTTGCCATCGAGGATAACAAGATGGGGTTTATATCATATTGCATGAGTTTATCCCTCTACAGCATATCATCTTGCTTAATGCATTACTCCGTTCTTATGAACTTAATACTCTAGATGCATGCTGGATAGCGGTCGATGTGTGGAGTAATAGTAGTAGATGCAGGCAGGAGTCGGTCTACTTGTTTTGGATGTGATGCATATATACATGATCATGCCTAGATGACATCATAATTATTCGCTTTTCTATCAATTGCTTGACAGTAATTTGTTCACCCACCGTAATACTTATGCTCTCGAGAGAAGCCTCTAGTGAAACCTATGGCCCCCGGGTCTATCTCTTATCATATTTGCTTTCAATATACTTTTATTTGCATCTTTACTTTCTTGCATCTATATTATAAAATACCAAAAATATATTTATCTTATCATACTATCTCTATCAGATCTCACTTTCGCAAGAAGGGATTGACAACCCCTTTATTGCGTTGGTTGCGAGTTCTCAGTTTGTTTGTGTAGGTGCATGTGACTTTTGAGGAGCCTCCTACTGGATTGATACCTTGGTTCTCAAAAACTGAGGGAAATACTTACGCTACACTTGCTGCATCACCCTCTCCTCTTCAGGGAAAACCAACGCTAGCTCAAGACGTAGCAGGGGCGTTGTGGGAGTCCAGACCGCGGCCACGTAGGACTCTGACACCCCAAGCCCACTCAAATCCCCCACCCAGTCCACTTTTCTTCCACTCCGCACTTGCTCCCCCTTGCTTTGCATCTATATCCTCCTCATTCGTAGCCGCCTCTATAGCCTCCTCCCAAGAATCCTAGGACGCACACCCACCAAGGTGCTTTCCCTCATTGTACTACGCCACCGTCCACCCAAGATCCCTTCGTGGCCAGGTACCCTCCGCCCCCTGCCGACGACATCCATGGAAGACACCACGCCCGACATGTGTTTGGTGAAATGTCATTGATCTTTTCTTTCTGAACTTCTTGTTGTTTTCAAGAGTATAAACATGGTGGAGGGGTACTCAGTGATCGAGGATGATTTTTTGTGCAATGTGTGGTTGGCCATATCTGCTGACTTCGTTGGCAGGAACTCAGGGGGCTCGATCTTTTGGCAGCGAGTCCATGCTTCGTCTCATCCGCTAAAGAACTTCACGCAATATGAGATGCACATCATCCATGAACGCAATGTGAGGTTGATATCACATCATTGGTACACCATCGGCACTCTGTCATGAAGTTTTGCGGTGCGGTTCCATGAGTGGAGACAATTTGGCCATCGGGCTCGTCAGCTGTGGAAACTGTAAGTTTTGCTTCCTGTTTCTCTATATGTTGGTTACTTCATTCATTCACTCAATGTTTTCTCTACACGATGTACTACAGGACTAAGGGAAGGCCATTCATGCACATACCTTATTGGATGAAGCTCAGGGGCGGTATGTGTGGGATGACATGCACCGGTTCTGACTCTAGTATCGTTGGATTTGGAATCGAAGAATTCGAAAGACTTGTCCAACATACGGTCTCAAATGTAATATTTACATTTGAACTATTGTTGTACTAGAGATATTTGCATGTCATTCCTGGATGAGATGTGCTATTTTCTATAATCTTCTATTCCTAAATAGCTATAACCCACTAGCTATTTTTCCTAGACATGCAAGTGCCACATGACCACCTCATGCATGCAAGTCATAAATTACATTGTTTTTGTACTCAATGCATGCATGCAAGCACCAAATCATCAATTCATGCATGTTACTCATAACTTATTTTTTGCATTAGATTTTGTATTGACAATATATGTGTTGGTCACTTGCACACCTATGTAGTTCACATTCACATTTTTGTTGGAAATGTCATTCTTTTAACTACAATTCATTTTTTCTTTCTATACCATTTTTATTTTATTTTCATTTTAAGCTTACATTCACTTCCCATTAGTTATAGATGTTTTTGCAGCAACTTTTATGCATTATTTAGCAAATTTCCCCTGGCAACAAGCGGAGGCACGATCTAGTTATTTTGAGTGTTGTGGTCTTGGAAAAAACAGGGAGCGGACAGTTAGGGTCTTAGGGAACATAGTTGGATGGCCGGCTCCCGCATTAGTGTCCACAAACTAGTCTGGACCGGTCCACGGACGAATACTGCATCCGTTTTTGGGGGTCACCATTGGAGATTCCCTAAGTACTTTTAGTTCTCTAGTCATCATTGTCTTGCCCTAGAACTCTCAACCCTGAAAATTGGAGTAGCATTGTTTAATTTGACTATTCAACTCCCCTCTCTCTAGTCCTTAGACCTCAATCCTGACAGGAGATTATACATCTTAAGATCTCTCATTTTTTGTTAGGCCTGCAATGATGTTTTGGTCTATTTGATCATGCAGAATGATGCCATGTTTAACAGAAAGGAAGTTCATTCTTATATGCAGGTGATACTCTCGTGTACCAATAGGTCATAGTCATATGCTTTATTGCACAAGGTGCAACATAGAGAGTCGATGGATCTTGCCAAAGAAGCCCGATTGAACCACTAGGGAGTTTATGTCATGGATGTGATAGTGTGCCAGTGGCGGGCTTATGGATGATTGGAGTAATCTTGTTTGGCATGTTCATATTTGTTGGTCCATGTTTCCTTTATCTTCCCCTCCTTTTGGCAACAAGATAAAAGTTTGATATCTTTGTAATGAGGCAATGTAATAAGGTTGTCCTTATGCATCTTATGATGCATGGCGTTTAGCAAAAGCTAAGATTATCCAAAAATATCTACATGGGGAAGAGCAATACATATATTTCCTGAAATGAAGAATGGAACAAAATGTGGCGAAGCCTACTGACAAAGTTGGACAATCTAGCTATAGATAGTATGTTTTAGAGGTTTTCTAGTGGTCGATATTTTTCTACAATATTTCTAGATAGATATTTGTAGGAATGATTTGTAGTTTCATGCATATCCCAATCTTAGGTAGCTTGGGTCACACTTGAGAAAAGAAAACATGCATGAAGTTACAACCCATCGGGCCATGGATGAGTCATGTGATAGCCATGAGGGGATATTTAGAAGAGAAATTGATTGAATATCTATATAGTCATGTGATAGCCATAGTTTACTTATATACAACTAATGATATTGGCATATGATAGCCACGAAGGAGCATTTAGTGATTCTTTGTTTTCATTAACTACTCTACCATATGCCAATATCATTAGTTGTATAGCATATTCGGCCCATCCACTAGCCATTATAAATTTCTGGGCCCGGGCATTTCTGTTGATGGCCATGAAGGCCTAGATAGATTGAAGCTGCAAAGATGTGACACACTTACAATTTGGCATCATTCAATCATTCATGCGACCAAGAAGCATTAGGAGAAATGTGCATCATTCACCTGACCAAGACCCTAACCTACTAAATTAATCAATAAAGATGGTGATCCCCTAATTTGTTTGTGTTACAAACTTTGATTAGAGATTTAGATTCGTTAGGAGTCACTAACGTACGCAACTACTAACAGGTAGGTGTTAACTGTTCAACTGAATGATTAGCCACTTCAGTTAATTAGTGCACGGAAATGACTATATATACATCTTTTGCTAGCTTGATTGCTATTTTTCTGAAAAGGAAGAATACCTCCGGGTTCTGCACCGGTTGGTGCATGTAGTCATTTTTATTGCATAGTTTGACACATTACGAAATAAAAGACAAAATTCCACTCAAACGCGGATAATCAGAGACCATATGTTGCTAGATCATCATTCAAGCTTGATTGCTATTTGTTTCACCACTTTCTTTTGTTTGGTAAATATATGTGTGGCATGGAAAAGCTACTATGCATACGTAGTTACATACCTTTGCCTCAGATGTTGGATTCAACACTCCGCAGTGCTCCTCTTTCGCCTCCTGGTACCGCTCTAGTATTGCCTCCATTCCGCTGATGAAGACAAAACAATAAAACACATCAAAATTATGAGGATGAAATTTAGTAACTGGTAGAGTATTGGGAGGTTGCAGGAACAAATTGTCTAACTAACATACCTAGAGCTCGCGAAGTCGTAGAGGCGACCCGTGCTGGAGAAGACGATGAGCGCGAGATCGGCATCACAGAGGATGGCAAGCTCCCGGGCCTTCTTCATCAGCCCTCCGCGGCGCTTGGAGAAGGTCACCTGACGGTTCGTTGTGTTGTCGATCCTCTCAATCGCAATCTTCCCCCTCCCCATCTTCTTCTTCTTCTTCTTCTTCTTCCTCCTCCTCCTCCTCCTCCTCTTCTTCTTCTTCTTCCTCCTCCTCCTCCTCCTCCTCCTCTCTAGATCTCTCCTGCCGGCTGGCCGGCCGATAGACGAAAGTAATTAAGAACCGATCGAAATGGAGCTAAGTAGAGGCTGCTAATTGTTTCTTCTGGGTGACAATCGACAAGTCTAATCTAGCTAGTTGAAGCTTTCCCCCCAGCTTCTACCTGATCCAGCTAGCTATTTTTGTATTGTTGGGCTTGCTTGTAATGGTCTGCAAACCAAAAGGGATCGAGAGGCCCCATGTGATGACAACACTAACCTAGGCTTAAACAACTCGCTAAATACCCTTTTAATTGTAAATTAGGTTAATAATGGCCCACTACATACTATTTTCCTCGGTGGCTACGACAAGGACGTCCATAATATATAATATTGTTGCGACTGTTCATAGTTTAGATTTTGAGTACGAGGATGGCCTATTGGCTTCGGACATGTTGCCGTAACCTGTGCCGTACAATATGGCGTCAGCTACCAAGCCAGCCTCTTCTTGTTCGAACCATTGAAATAGTCTGGCAGTCGCGTGGTAGGTACCTATTCAAAGTTGTAGATTTGTTTCTAACTGAGGTTGGACCGTTGGACTGGTAGAACCTGCCCCATTTCGTGTTAGGAGGGAAGTGGTTTCTGGTTTCTTCAAAACCGTGTGCTCATACCTCTTACACTTTTCAAAACCAAAGTAGCATGTGGGTGTACACTTTCCAAAAAAACTGTGTGTCCATATCCTGCAATGTAGTTTAGTACAAAGTTGAGTTACTTAATTTGGGACAGAGGGAGTATATGTGAGCAGTGGCGGATCCAGGACCCAGGCCGGGAGGGCCTGGGCCCTGGGCGTGAAGAAACAAAACTGCACTAAGTACAGCATCATGGATATTGTAGCAGCACTGTATATGTACTGTACCTAGCCTAGGGCCTGGGCCAAATCCTGTGTCCGCCCCTGTATGTGAGTGGTACACTTTCTTGAGAGCTGTGTGCTTATATCTAGGTAGAGCTATCCAATTGAATCTCGACACGTTATCATATAACCTGTGAGTGGTACATTTAATTTTTTGAAAGGTGTGTGCTCATACCCGCAAAATAAAATATAGTGGTGTGCTCATATCTTGGTGGAGCCATCAAATTGTATCTCGGCATGTTACCAGGTAACATGTGGGTAGTACACTTTCTTCATAACTATGTACTTATATCTTGGTACGACTGTCCAATTGTATATTAACATGGTCGATATGAAAAGCGACAAATGGCATGATTTTTTCTCGACAATCAAGGTACGACTTTTGATGCCATTATCGCACGTCTGATGCACTAACGTGTAAGATTCCAAATATTACAGATTAAGAAGTCATAGATCTACCACAACCAATAAACCCGGTTGCGCCTTTGGTACGACTCGGCCACGTTAGCAAAACCTCTATTTAGATAGATTTTAGTTTCTTTTCAATCAATTTCTTACTTATGGTGATTACAATATTGTGTATTGTCTGAAGTTTGTATTTCAGATACCTCGGAAAAGTTTGTTGGTTGTGATTTTTAACAGATAATAATTGCAGCCGTACTTATTGACGTGGTTGTGGCAGGATCATTGGCATTTGGGTGCTAAAGATAACATCCAAGTTATAAAAGGTTAGCTAGTAGTACCATGTTGTTTAAGGTTGCTAGATTGATGACCACACATATGTACTAGCTAGCTTTCCACTTGGCTCATCCAAAAAAAGACAGTTTTAAGGTTAGTAAGTAAAGTGGCCACAAAGCACGATGCAAAAAATGTGCAGTCCACGTGAGTGACGGCGTTCCAATCTCGATTAGAGCCAGTAATGCACTAGATTAGACTAAAGATGATTTCCTTCCAGATTTGGTGCTCTGGTCATGGCACCACTTGATCTTTAGTATGTAGTCCTTAATGATGCAACCACTCTGATCTGATCTGGTTTCGTTCTTTCTTTTTGCTCTTGCATCAGTTCAACTGTATGTACCTTCAGGTGTTTTGGGATGAGTGGACAAAGCTGGAGGCACTGATTCTCCCTTATGCTTTCTTGCTTCTCCAGTTAAATTAATTAATTAGAACATCTTAATTTTCCCATGTCAAACTACTGGGAAACCAGTCTTTACTGAGTTCATTTGTATTTGCCGAGTTCTACTCCACGGGATCACGGCAAACAACCAGTTTGCCAAATAGCAGACTAGGCAAACATAAGAGCTCAGCAGAGATTCCAGTCTCCAGTTAGCTGATCAGTTATTTATTTATTTTGAAAAACAGAGGCAAAAGATTTGCCTCAGCAGTTGAAAAATACTTCAGGTTCTTCATGCGTATAAATCCAAACTTAAAGAATATACAAACATGGTGAAAACATTTTGAACAGGCTAACTATATGCGGGGGTCCTATTCTACAGGATGATCAGCCACACTTGAAATGAGACACGGCCTAGACTCCTACATGAGAGTAGTGGAGAATTTTCTGCAACTTAAGTGCACATATATATGACGAATCAATACCCAACACAAATATGTCACGCGCCTGCAAATGAAAGCCTGTATTAATTAGCTTCATTTTATTGATTATTTGCGCCATATCAAGACGATACAACTCTAAAAAAAGTCCAACTCCCAGCTTCTGCATTTTGATGAAACTGTGAACTCAACTACCACAAAGCTGAAACCAATATCAAGCTGCCATGTTATATATAATTGGCAGAACTAGTGATCTTTAATACTTTTCATATATATAATATATAGTCTGACTTGGAGGATAATATGTTGCACCCTTAGAAGAGCCATTCAATACACAAAGCTGAAACCAATATCAAGCTGCACCATTAATCTCAACCCCCACAAAGATTTTGAATACATAGTCAAGCTACTTAGTTACCTTGTTCTATAATTCCAAGTTCTGTTCATGGATAAGCTTTATTTCCTGGAGAGTCGAATATTCTCTTGATGAAAGATGTATCCCTAGAAGGTTGCTTTATTGAATTATCACGTATGAAATGCAACTTTTTGTAATATATATTGATGTAAACTTTACACGATAATGGAAACAAAGTAAAATTACACATGCATGTGATAGAAATATTGGTGAACCTTCTCGTTGAGTTATAGAATATGGTTGGTGAAATTTGTTCCTAAAACAGGTATCAGGAGACACACAGTTATTATCATTCCTATGAAACAATGTTAGTGTCGTGATTAGGGAAGAGGGTACAATGATTGGCATAAATAAGAACAAACTGAGCGAGCTCAGCTACCTTCTTTTCTCTAATACGGTGTAAGCTCTTCTCCAGCTGATTTTCCACTAAACATAAGTCTTTGACTCCTACGTTTGATAATCTCTCCCACATTAGCTTCCTGAAAGTCAAACAATAATAGGATGATTTGAATGCATTTTCTAGTCTTTACTCAAACTTATTTAAATTATGTAGGTATCAGTGGAAGGAACTGAATTAAGAACTTATACCTATGATGTTCTTGAAGCATCTGCATTTCCTGCTGTAATTTCTCGATTTCCCCTTGCCAAAACTAGAAAGAAAAATACATCTTTTCTATTATCATTAAGTTACTGTAAACTGTTACAAACGAGTGTGACAACTTTTGTCCAAATAAAATAAGAAGATGTACTATTATGGGTATTTTTCGAATACACTCTTTTTAGACTTATGGTGTAGTGCTAAAAGTATATGCATACAGTAAGAATCAAGCCTCTCTAATTTGACTATCAATATATACATTTACTGGGTCACACATGAGCATAACATCATTACGTTTTTTTCTGAAAGTTTCTTTTATAATTATGTAATGTTACCAACTTATTTACAATAGAATTAGCAGTCAAAGTTGCATCATCCAAACTGCATGTATACATGTAAAAAACATCATGTATTTTGGAGCGTTAAGAGTAAAAAAGGTTACAAGAATGAATGCATACCATGACTTGTGACACTGGATTCAGGAGCTTATGTTGCTCTTGTGCAGATTGGTAGTTTTGAATGATGGAAGGCATGGCCGTGCCCATGGTGGTGGCGGCGGTGGAGTTGGCATACTCGTAGAGGCGACAAGTGGAGGAGAAGACGATTACACCGACCTGGACATTATAGAGGATGGCCAGCTCACGTGCTTTCTTCAGCAGACCACGACGCCGCTTGGAGAAGGTGACCTGCCTTCTGCTCATGTTCTCAACCCTCCTAATCACAATCTTGCCCCTCACCATGATAGCTCTTCGATCTCCTTAATTAAGAATATATTCACCCAACTCCTTAATTATGTACTAGTTTTTTTTTTTTGCCGGGGTAATTATCTGCTAGCTAGCTAGCTAGATCTTCGCTCCAGTGGTCCAATTAGTAGATGGTTGTGTGTGAGCAGGACTGTGAATGAACTGAATTTATCATGCAACTTGTTGCCATCTCTGGAACCTGTGCAAGGGCAACAATATTTTTCTTGCAAATGGGTGTTTCCTGTGTGCACCGTACGAGGTATTGGAATCCGGTAAACGTCACGCCTGGTATTAGCTTTCACAGGTTAGCTCCGGATCCGCACAAAAATTGTAGCTGATTCGATTCGATTTGATTCCTGCCCATGTGCAAGTAGCACCACTTTGTCACCAGCTGTACAAATTCCTTAAAGAAATCACAAGTTATATATGTCGGGCAACTCCATCCGTTTCAAAACATAAGGCCTATTTTGAGCCATTAAGCATTAAGGTTTTGACCAATAATATATCCGTCAATATTGACAGCAATGTAGTGTTCAATAAAGAATTACAAGTTCTACATACCAAGTAATTAACTTGCGGTGGATTTGTTTTTTGAGATTAGAGCATCTACAACCGGACCTCTCAAACCCGCCTCATACACCCGGGCAGGCCGTCCGGTTGCTGCCCGATCACGATTTTTTGACTCAGATGGGCCTCTCAAACGCCCGGACTGACCGGCACCCCCTCCCCCCATATCCAACCCAAATATGGGGCGGATATGGGGCCGCCCGGGCGGGCCCGGCATGTCGGACCCGACAACCCCACCCCACCCCAAATTGCACCAAATCCATCCCCCCCCCCAGCTGCCGGATCCATTTGCTCTCTCCTCTGTTCTTCCTCCTCCGCCCGTCCGGCTCGCAGCTCCGCCGTCGCGCCTGCTCCGTAGCCGTTCCATGGCTCTCCGCCGCTAGCTCCGAAAGAGCGCTCCCGTCCTCGCCGCGGGGGACGTTGTCGCCGGCCCGGACGCCGTCGTGGTACGTCCGAAAACTCTCCAGATCCACCTTGCGCTTGATGTGTTCGACACATTGACCAACCGGAATTGTTGTGATTTTGTTAGGTAAATGATGGATTCCGATGCTTCGTCGGATGAGGAGTATGGACCGACGAAGCTTGACCAAATGATTCAAGATGAGTTCTTTGATTCATCAGATTCGGACGAAGAAGTGGACATGATCATGCTCATGAGCATGCACAAGGGAATGGACCGGCAAATGGAGCATATTCTCAACTTCAAGGGCTCAATCAAAGGGAGAAGAGTGATCAACCGGGACAGAGTGTCCGGAGCAAAGCTACTGCTCAATGACTACTTTGCTCCCACACCTGCTTTCCCGGATGATCCATGGTTTCATCGTCGTTTTCGCATGCGGAAACCATTGTTTTTGCGCATTGTGGAGGGAGTGGAGGCACACGACGACTACTTCAAGCTGAGAAGGGATTGTTGCGGTCAACTCTCTTTCTCGGTCAAGCAGAAGTGCACGGCTGCTCTGAGGGTGCTTGCACTATGTACTGCTGCAAACGCCGTTGGTGAGATGGTCGGGATGGGGGAGAGCACGTGCCTCAAGACTACTGTCAAATTTGCTCTCGCGCCATGGTTGAGATGTTTGGACCGGAGTATCTCAAAGAACCAAATTCACGGGACACGGAGAAGTTGTTGGCTATTGGAGAGGCAAGGGGGTTTCCAGGTATGCTGGGATCAATTGATTGCATGCATTGGCAATGGAAAAACTGCCCCAAAGGTCTGCGGGGAATGTATCAAGGTCACACCAGAGAGGCCACCATCATACTAGAAGTGGTGGCATCACATGACTTATGGATTTGGCATGCTTTCTTTGGAATGCCCGGTTCTCACAACGACATCAACGTTCTTCAACAATCTCCGGTATTCAGGAGGCTTTGCAATGGGGAATCACTGTCGTGCAACTACATCGTCAACGGCCGGGACTACAACATGGTGTACTATCTTGCCGGTGGTATCTATTCTAAGTGGGAGGCGTTTGTGAAGACCATATCCGAGCCACGTGGCAATAAACAGAACCACTTTGCAACAATGTAGGAAGCGGCTAGGAAAGACATGGAGAGGGCATTTGGTGTGCTTCAAGCTCGTTGGGGAATTGTGCGGAGCGCTACAATGATGTGGGAATCGGAAACTTTGTGGCAGCTAATGACATGTTGTGTTATTCTGCACAATATGATTGTCGAGGATGACGGTGATGGTGTAGCCCAAACCCATGATTTCGAAGCACATGGAGAACAAGTTGAAATCCTGGAAAAATCAAGATGCGGCTCAGCTTATGAACTTTCTGCAGATGCATCAGAATCTTCGAAATCAGCAGGTGCATACACAGCTACTCAATGATCTTGTGAAGCACATGTGGATCCACAATGGCAACCAAGGAGGCAATGCTTGAGTTTGGCACTTCAAATAAATTTTATGTAAACGCTATGTATGCTTCATACCAACAATTGCTATTTACGTGTGACATTGTGTTACAGGATCGACGTGCATGTATTTGCATGGATTTAAGAGTCTGGATCTGAAATATGGGGATGCACGGAAGGAAATATGAGGGCCCGTGCGGATGCGCCCGCGCCCGTGCCCAGACGCATCCGCGGGCGTTTGAGGGGCCGGATTTGTCAAGTCCGACTGTAAATGCTCTTAGGTGTCAGAGCTGCACCTAGCAAACACATCAAATTCTCACGACTTCATAGAGTGCAAGCTAACTACTCGAGATAATTTCGCCACTTGATTATTTTGCCCCAAAATTAATTAGCACACTAATATAACAAGTGATAAGGACAGAAGTTTAGACAGAAATAGAACAACCGAGTGCCTGAAAACACTACATATTAGGATATATGTGCATCTTATTCTTTTGACTGAACAAAATCATAGACATATTATAGGTAGGGTCACAAGTACTGAGACACTTTACTTGTAGAGTACGGATTGATAATTCCTAGTCGAGAATATCTTTAGTCATATGATGGATTGAAAAATCCTTCCACACATGCGTGATGAGCCCATCAGAGGTAGCCCAAAGAGGAAGCCATCCACCCAGGCAGGGTAGGGGCTGCACACATTCATTTGTAAGGTATATAGAATATCCATTGCCAAATTATCATTTGATCATACATAAAAAAAAGTGTCCTGGATAGGTCCAAACCTATTCGTATTAGCCCTACCAGGCAATTTGTCACATCCCTAGTCTGGTATGACCTAGACTAGCTGGTCATTTGTGCATCATGTTTAAATTTTATTTAAATTTGAAATGAGGATTGCTGGAACCCTCAGAATCATTTTTGAAAATGACCCAAATAAAAATTTCTCCAAAAGGGTCCAAGAAAATGCTCATGATGCCCTCTAAAAATATTGGACAGAGATAAAAATCAAAACAATATTTTTAGGAGCTCATGGACATTTATTTTGGCCATTTGGATTAATTCGATAAATATTTGCATTGGAGATATATTTCTATATATATGAAATATGGTCCAAAAATTATGCCAATTATACAAGAGCTCTGGAATAATACCATTAGCCCCTGCAAAAATTGGCATAATAAAATTAAATGATTTAATATATTTATCAAATCAAAACAAATGTCAGAAAAATTAGAAAACAAAAATAAAAGGAGGAGGGGCTTACCTGGGCCTCCCCTCCCCTGCGCAGCCCAGCAGCAGCAGGCCGGCCCAGCCAGGAGGCGGCCCAGCCCGCCTGGCCCCCCCTCCCCTGTCGCCTTCCTCCTCTGCCAGGAGGACGGGCGTGTGCCCGACGCTCGCCGGCACGCGCGCGCGCCACCTCCCCCCCTGCTGGCCACCTCCTGCTTCCTCCTCGTCTCCTGGAACGCCCCGGACGAAGCCACGCAGCTGCCGCACCGCTCTCACTCTCCCTCGCCCTCCTCCTCTTCCC
>NC_041393.1:7704426-7713370 GCF_002162155.2 Triticum dicoccoides
CGTGTGCCCGACGCTCGCCGGCACGCGCGCGCGCCACCTCCCCCCCCCTGCTGGCCACCTCCTGCTTCCTCCTCGTCGCCTGGAACGCCCCGGACGAAGCCACGCAGCTGCCGCACCGCTCTCACTCTCCCTCGCCCTCCTCCTCTTCCCCTGCTCTCTCTCCCTCTCACCCGAGAACCACCGCCGCCGCCGACGGGCATCACCGTAGCCACCGCCTCTCCCTCGCCTCCCCGTCGTCCCCAGGAGCTCCGCCGCGACCCCCTCTACTTCCTCGCCGAGCCACGCAAGCCGGAGAGCCCCGTGGAGCCGTCGCCGTCGCCATCCTCGCCTCCGGCCGCCGTGGGTACTCGCCGTCAATTCGGGAGCTTCCGGGCATCCCCGACCTCGCCTTCGCGCTCGCTGGATCCGCGGTGAGCCCCCGCACCGAACCCCCTCCTCCCCGTGTCCGTTTGCCCCGTCTAGCTAGCTCGCCACCGCGCCCGTAAGCCCCTCGCCGCCGGCCATGGCGCCACGGTGGCACGAGCCCAAGCCGGTCCCTTCCGCGCGCGTCCCCGTGTTCCTGGTGACGCCAGGAGCCCGTAGGAACCCTCCGTCTCCACTGCCGTGCACCACAACGCCGCGGCCACCAGTTGCCGAACTCCGGCCGCCGCCCTGAGCTCTGCTCCGGCGAGCTCCGGCGCCCCCGCAGCCCCCCACCAGCTCCCCTGGTTGCGAACGACGACGGGCTACGCCCTGGTGCTTTTCGCGCGACCAAACGCCGCCTGCAGCGCAAGTCCGGCGAGTCGCCGCCGCGCTAATGGTCGCCGCCGGCCAGAACCCCGGCGGGCTGACGTGGCTTGTTAATTAGCCACTAATTCCCCACCCGCTGACGCTGACAAGTGGACCCCAGGGCTTAGTCAAAGCTGACCAGCCCAGGTTTGACTCGGGGTTAACCCCCTGTCACTGACGTGTGGGTCCCACACGTTAGATTTGACCTGGACAGCCGCGTTGACCCGCTGATGCAATGATGACGTCATGCTGACGCCATTATACATTATTCTGGATTTAATTAAATCAGGAAAATTCCAGAAATTGATTTAAACTTCAAAAATTCATATCAATTCGACCGTAGCTCAGATTAAAATAATTTATAAATGAAAAATTATCAGAAAAATGCCATCTTTCCATCTGTACTAGTTTCATGCATGAAAAACAAACTTATACATGCTGAATATGGGAAAACACATTATGGCATATTTAAGAGACCTAATTTAGAAATGCATTTGAACCTTTGGTTCAAATGGACTTCAAACCAAGTGAACACTAGTTGCATTAGCTCAACAGTATCACATCTACATGCCATGTTCATGCATCATATTGTTGCATATGATTGTGTTTTGATTGCCGGCACCGTTCCTTCTCGATAGGTCCTGCTCCGGAGACGTTCCAGAGTACCTGTCTGTGAAGCAGTGCCTCCCTTGTTGATTTACCAGGCAAGCAAACCCCCTTGTTCATTTCGATAAAACCCTACTCTCTCGCTCCTGCTCTCAGTTATTGCATTAGGACAACAACGATTCATCTGCTACTTTGTGCTGCGGTAGTTGAACCCATTCCTTTGCATGACCTGTCATTGCCACAGTAAATAGTTGAAACCCACTAGCATGTGTAGGAGTTGATTGAAGCCATTGTTGTGTCCCTACCATGCTATGCCTGCTATTGCTTAGAGTTGTGTCAGGTCTGATTCATTGGGAATGAATTTGAGTGTCACGATATGTTCTGATGCTGAGAGTGAAGTGTGTGAACACGATTTGGTAAAGGTAGCGGTGAGAGGCCATGTAGGAGTACATGGTGGGTTGTCTCACTGGAACCGTCCTTAAGCCCTGAGTTCTGTGTATGTTGTCCAATGACTCGATACTACCACACATTGGGCTCCGGGCGCTCCAAGCCCTCTCGACTTATTAACCAACTTGATCTCTGTCCAGGAGTCGCAACTAGTTTCTGTTGTTTGTAGGTAGTGCTATTTTTCTACCAAGTGGCACCCGGCAGGGTGGGCTTGGGACAGACTAGGCACACGTGGCCCGGTGTACCGAGTGGCACCCGGTTGGTGGGCTCGGGAACCCTGTACACATCGTTTGGGGCCGTAAGCGACACCCCGGCCGGATCTCCTTGCGGATGGAACCCGAATAGGCGATAAACCTGGACTAGAGTCTTGTGTGGTTAGTCAGGTCGTGGCCGACACCCTCGCCAGGCTTCCGCTTGAAGGTTGCCGAGATACATGACGTGTACATGGCGGTAAGTGGCGAGAGTGTGTGTGAAGAAGTACACCCCTGCAGGGTTAACATGATCTATTCGAATAGCCGGGTCCGCGGTTATGGACTTCTTGGATGCTTACATGGTACATAGACAACTTGAAGTGGATACTATAAAATGCTCAAGACAAGTGTGAGTGCTATGGATGGCCTTCTCGTAGGGAGACGGGGATGAATCCATAGTAGCGTATTGTGTGGTGATTAGTGGACTCGTGTACGTTGTTTCACCTCAAGAGTTTCTGGTAGTCGTAGAACAGGATAGCCACAGAGTCAAAGCTGGCTTGCTGCAACCAAACCCCACATTACCCTCTTGATACCAATGCATGTACGATAGGATCTGATGTAAGTCTTGCTGAGTACCTTTGTACTCATGTTGCTTTATTTATGTTTTTGCAGCGGAGACTTCGGTCTTACTAGTGTTCTCGTGGACTTCGACTAGTAGCTAGTACCTCAGCTACGATCTTGATCGGATGTTGTAAATAGTCAGGCTTCCAGCCTTTTTCATTTATAGATGTCTGTACCCAGACATGTAATGCTTCCGCTTGTTGCTTGTATGCTCTGTATGACGGGTCTTGTGACCCCTGTTTGCAATAAATGCTATGACGGCTCTTCTGAGCCTTTATCTATATGAGTTGTTGAGTTATGCTGTGATGCCATGTTGTACAGCACATACTTGCATGTTATGCGTACGTGTAATGTGTATTGCTATGTGTGGGATCTGACTATCTAGTTGTTTATTCTTAGTAGCCTCTCTTACCGGGAAATGTCTCCTAGTGCTTCCACTGAGCCCTGGTAGCTTGCTACTGCTCCGGAACACTTAGGCAGGCCGGCATGTGTCCTTCTTCGATCTTGTGTCTGTCCCTTCGGGGAAATGTCACGCGATGAATACCGGAGTCCTGCTAGCCCGCTACAGCCCGGTTCACCGGAGTCCTGTTAGCCCAGTGCTACAGCCTGGATTCACTCGCTGATGACCGACACGTTCGATGCTGGGTCATGGATGCCTGTCCCTGTAAGTTAGTGCCACTTTGGGTTTACGACTAGCCATGTCAGCCCGGGCTCTTTATCATATGGATGCTAGCGACACCATCATATACGTGTGCCAAAATGCGCAAACGGTCCCGGGCAAAGGTAAGGCGACACCCGTGGGGTTACCGTGCGTGAGGCCGCAAAGCGATATGAGGTATTACATGCTAGATCGATGTGGCATCGAGTCGGGGTCCTGACAGCGTTGGTATCAGAGCTTGACTGCCTGTAGGATTACCAAGCCAAACTGGTCGAAGTTGAGTCTAGAAAATCTTTAGTTATGTAAGGGAATTGATTGTGGGAAGGAACGTAAGGCTCTTTTTACTCCTTTACCTCATGGTCTTCTGATCTGAGTCATCCTATCTTTCCGACGGGATTAAGGAACTAGGCTTCTCTTCCGTCTATCAGGATCACGTGTTACTACTCCGTAGTCCCATAGGACTGGTTGATCAGAGTCATACCCCAGTTGTGAGTATTTCCGGTGTAGTCTGTTTAGTACTATCCCAGAATCTTGAGTGGTGATGTTGAGTTGTTGTACTACCCCATTCTTGGTATGATGTCTCATTCTGAGCATTTTACTGCCGTTATGCTGCCGGAATTGCCCTAGGAGTTCGAGTGATACTAACTCCTTGTCCTACATTCCACAGTCTTTAGTTGATGCTGATTCCGTCCTTGGTTCGTTTCTCAGGATGTCATCGGCTAAGCGAAGTTCCGTCGCTCGTAGCCAGAACCATGGAGATGGTAGGGATGAGGATCCTCCTGACCAGCCTTCGTTGACAGAGCTCATGCTAGAGATGGAGAGGAACAAGAGTGAATCTAATCGCTTGTTGGCACGTATCGAGGAGAATACCGCACATCAGTTCAAGGGTTCTGTGACCATTCATGATTTTATCCGCTTGCACCCACCTACCTTTCATCATTCCATCGAGCCACTCGATGCAGATGACTGGCTCCGTAGCATCACTCATAAGCTGCGTTCCGCGAACGTAGCTGAAGATGACAAGGTCACTTATGCCACATATCACCTGGAAGGTCCTGCTAGTCTTTGGTGGCAGAACTATGAGGCTATGCTTCCAGCTGGCCAGATTCCTACCTGGAAGGATTTCACTGAGGCTTTTCGCGAGCATCACATTCCCCAAGCCCTCCTTGATCGCAAGAGAGAGGAGTTCTATAGTTTCACCCAGAGTAAGTTGGCTGTTGATGCTTATAGCAGAGAGTTCGAGAACCTCGCACGTTATGCCACAGAAGAAGTGTCCACGGATGCTAAGAAGCAGGCTAGGTTCCGGAAGGGTCTCAACCCCAAGTTGTGTCGTGATCTCCACCTGCATCATTGTGATACATTCCAAGCCCTTGTGAACAAGGCCATCAATGAAGAGACAGCTCAACTCACTTACGAGGAGTCTCGTAAGCACACCCGTGATTTGGGATCTTCCTCCGGTTCTAGTTCCCAGAAACGCCGGATTTGGGTTTCAAACTCTGCTCTTCCTTCCGGTGATGCACCGAGGCCGTCCTATGTGGTGCCTTCCCCAGCTCAGTCGTATGTTCCACCCAGGCCTACTGGTGGACCGCTTGTTAGTGCGGGTCCCCGTCCAACCTCAGGGACTTGCTTCACATGCGGGAAGTCAGGACACTATGCACGTGACTGCTCTCAAACTAGTTATGCTCCAGCCCAGCCCGAGAAGACTGTTGGCTGTATTAAGCCATCACGCAAGATGATCAGTGCCAAGTCAGTTTCCACTGAACGTGGCCGTGTGCATCACGTCTCAGCTAAAGACGCTCATGATGATCCAGATGTCGTTCTTGGTACACTCCTTGTCAATTGTCACCCAGCATCAGTTCTATTTGATACTGGAGCATCTCACTCCTTCATTTCTGAAGGCTATGCCCGTTTGCACGACATATCATTTTGTGATATGCCAACTCCGCTTGAAATCCAAACCCCAGGGTCTAGATGGCAGACCACCAGAATCAGCCATGGTAACGAAATTCTTGTTGATAGACTTGTGTTCCTTGCATCACTTGTAGCCCTCAAGTCCTCAGATATTAACATCATCTTGGGTATGGACTGGATGACAGCTCATCATGCCAAGATTGATTGTTACACAAGATCTGTTCAACTTACACACCCATCTGGCAAGATAGTCACCGTCTCCACTAGAGTTGCAAAGCGTCAGCTCTATTCTCTTAATGCCAGCCCTCTTCCAGACCTTGAAGATATCCCGGTAGTCCGTGACTTTCCGGATGTCTTTCCAGAGGAACTGCCAGGTGTTCCACCTGACAGAGATGTAGAGTTCGTCATAGATCTTATCCCAGGAACAGCTCCAATCTCCCGGAGACCTTACAAGATGGCACCCCTAGAACTAGCCGAGCTTAAGAAACAACTCGATGAGTCCTTGCAAAAGGGTTTCATCCGTCCTAGTTCTTCTCCTTGGGCTTGCCCCGTCCTCTTTGTCAAGAAGAAAGACGGTACGGACCGGATGGTCGTTGATTATCGTCCCGTTAATTTGGTCACGATAAAGAACAAGTATCCGCTCCCCAGGATCAACGACCTGTATGATCAGCTCACTGGATCCTCAGTCTTTTCCAAGATGGATTTAAGGTTAGGATACCACCAAATCAAAATCAGAAACGGGGACATTCCCAAGACAGCTTTTGTCACTCGTTATGGCCAGTACGAGTACACCGTCATGTCCTTTGGCCTAACCAACGCCCCAGCCACATTCTCCCGCTTGATGAACTCGATCTTCATGGAGTACTTAGATAAGTTCGTCGTGGTTTACCTCGATGATATTCTTATTTACTCGAAGAACGGGGAAGAGCATGCTGAACATCTTAGACTTGTGTTAGAAAAACTCAGAGAGCACCGCCTTTATGCCAAGTTCTCCAAGTGTGAATTTTGGTTGCCAGAAGTGACCTACCTAGGCCACGTAATCTCTGGTAAGGGCATTGCTGTCAATCCCGAGAGAGTTCAAGCCGTTCTCGATTGGACTCCACCTGAAACAGTCAAACAAGTTAGAAGCTTCCTTGGCCTAGCCAGCTATTGTCGCCGCCTTGTTGAAAACTTCTCCAAAGTAGCCAAACCCCTCACGGAACTTCTCAAGGAAGATAAAAAGTTCGAGTGGTCCCCACAGTGTGAGTACAGTTTTCAGGAACTGAAAAGACGCCTGACTTCTGCTCCCATACTTGTGCCACCGGATTTCACTAAAGACTTTATTATCTACTGCGACGCCTCACGACAGGGACTAGGTTGCATTCTTATGCAGGATCGTCATGTGATTGCCTATGCATCTCGATAGTTGCATCCACATGAGGAGAATTATCCTACACATGATCTAGAGCTTGCAGCCGTAGTCTATGCGCTCAAGACCTGGCGACATTACCTCCTTGGTAAACGTTGCGAGATTTACACCGATCACCAGAGTCTCAAGTATATCTTCACCCAACTGGATCTGAACCTTAGGCAAAGACGTTGGTTGGAGTTGATCACAGATTATGATCTAGGGATTACCTACACCCCAGGCAAAGCCAATGTCATGGCTGATGCTCTAAGTCGTAAATCCTATTGCAACAATCTCATGTTGCAGCAAGGCCAACCACTTCTCCATGAGGAATTCTGTAAGCTTAACCTTCACATTGCTCCTCGCGGATTCCTTTCTACCCTGGTGGCGAAACCTGATCTTGAAGATCGGATTATCGCTGCTCAAAAGCAAGACACAGGAATTTCTCGGATCAAGAGAAACATTAAGAAGGGAGTTGGTGGATGTTTCTTTATGGATGATCGTGGTGTGGTTTTCTTTGAGAATCGCTTGGTGGTTCCCAAGAATCAACATCTGCGACATTTGATCCTTAAGGAGGCGCATGAATCTCCTCTCACGATTCATCCCGGTAGTACTAAGATGTATCAGGACCTACGCCAGAGGTTCTGGTGGACTAGGATGAAGAGAGAAATCGCTGAGTTCATTGCTAAATGTGACATTTGTCGTCGCGTTAAGGCAGAGCATCAAAGACCTGCTGGCACCCTTCAGCCTTTAGCTATTCCTGAGTGGAAATGGGATAAAGTTGGTATGGACTTCATTACCGGTTTTCCCAGGACCAAGAAAGGGAATAACGCTATCTTCGTAGTCGTTGATCGTCTTTCCAAAGTGGCTCACTTCCTTCCTGTTCGAGAGAGTATCACTGCTAGTCAGCTTGCTGACTTATATATTTCTCGAATAGTGTCACTCCATGGTGTTCCACTAGAGATCAATTCAGACCGTGGCAGTCTTTTCACTTCTCATTTCTGGGAGAGTTTCCAAACTGCCATGGGAACCCATCTTTCCTTCAGTACCGCTTTCCACCCTCAGTCGAGTGGTCAGGTGGAACGGGTCAATCAAATCCTCGAAGACATGCTCAGAGCTTGCGTTATCTCATTCGGTATGGATTGGGAGAAATGTCTTCCTTTCGCCGAGTTTGCTTATAACAACAGCTACCAATCCAGCCTCAATAAAGCTCCTTTTGAGGTTCTCTATGGACGAAGATGTCGAACACCTTTGAACTGGTCAGAAACCGGTGAAAGACAATTCTTTGGACCGGATATGATCCAGGAGGCAGAAGAGCAAGTTCGCATCATTCGTGAGAATTTGAAAACAGCCCAGTCTCGTCAGAAAAGCCAGTACGATCGTCATCATAAGGATATGACTTATGAAATTGGTGACCAAGCTTACCTTCGGGTTACTCCTTTGAAGGGTACCCATCGTTTCGGTATCAAGGGCAAGTTGGCTCCTCGTTACATTGGTCCCTTTCGCATTCTCGCTAAACAAGGAGAGGTTGCCTACCAGTTGGAACTACCCCCACATCTTTCTCGAGTTCATGATGTCTTCCACGTCTCTCAACTCAGGCGTTGCTTCTCGGATCCCATCCGCGGAGTGGACCACGACACGCTTGATCTCCAAGATAACCTCACATACCGAGAGTACCCGGTTCGCATTCTTGATCAAGCAGAGCGTGTCACCCGACGTCAGAACATCAAGTTTCTCAAAGTTCAGTGGTCTCATCATTCCGAGAGAGAAGCTACTTGGGAGCGAGAAGATCGTCTTCGACTGGAGTACCCCGCTTTCTTTCCGTCGACCCCTGAATCTCGGGACGAGATTCTGTCAAGTGGGGGCGAGTTGTCACATCCCTAGTCTGGTATGACCTAGACTAGTTGGTCATTTGTGCATCATGTTTAAATTTCATTTAAATTTGAAATGAGGATTGGTGGAACCCTCAGAATCATTTTTGAAAATGACCCAAATAAAAATTTCTCCAAAAGGGTCCAAGAAAATGCTCATGATGCCCTCTAAAAATATTGGACAGAGATAAAAATCAAAACAATATTTTTAGGAGCTCATGGACATTTATTTTGGCCATTTGGATTAATTCGATAAATATTTGCATTGGAGATATATTTCTATATATATGAAATATGGTCCAAAAATTATGCCAATTATACAAGAGCTCTGGAATAATACCATTAGCCCCTGCAAAAATTGGCATAATAAAATTAAATGATTTAATATATTTATCAAATCAAAACAAATGTCAGAAAAATTAGAAAACAAAAATAAAAGGAGGAGGGGCTTACCTGGGCCTCCCCTCCCCTGCGCAGCCCAGCA
>NC_041393.1:7714782-7811590 GCF_002162155.2 Triticum dicoccoides
AGATTTGACCTGGACAGCCGCGTTGACCCGCTGATGCAATGATGACGTCATGCTGACGCCATTATACATTATTCTGGATTTAATTAAATCAGGAAAATTCCAGAAATTGATTTAAACTTCAAAAATTCATATCAATTCGACCGTAGCTCAGATTAAAATAATTTATAAATGAAAAATTATCAGAAAAATGCCATCTTTCCATCTGTACTAGTTTCATGCATGAAAAACAAACTTATACATGCTGAATATGGGAAAACACATTATGGCATATTTAAGAGACCTAATTTAGAAATGCATTTGAACCTTTGGTTCAAATGGACTTCAAACCAAGTGAACACTAGTTGCATTAGCTCAACAGTATCACATCTACATGCCATGTTCATGCATCATATTGTTGCATATGATTGTGTTTTGATTGCCGGCACCGTTCCTTCTCGATAGGTCCTGCTCCGGAGACGTTCCAGAGTACCTGTCTGTGAAGCAGTGCCTCCCTTGTTGATTTACCAGGCAAGCAAACCCCCTTGTTCATTTCGATAAAACCCTACTCTCTCGCTCCTGCTCTCAGTTATTGCATTAGGACAACAACGATTCATCTGCTACTTTGTGCTGCGGTAGTTGAACCCATTCCTCTGCATGACCTGTCATTGCCACAGTAAATAGTTGAAACCCACTAGCATGCGTAGGAGTTGATTGAAGCCATTGTTGTGTCCCTACCATGCTATGCCTGCTATTGCTTAGAGTTGTGTCAGGTCTGATTCATTGGGAATGAATTTGAGTGTCACGATATGTTCTGATGCTAAGAGTGAAGTGTGTGAACACGATTTGGTAAAGGTAGCGGTGAGAGGCCATGTAGGAGTACATGGTGGGTTGTCTCACTGGAACCGTCCTTAAGCCCTGAGTTCTGTGTATGTTGTCCAATGACTCGATACTACCACACATTGGGCTCCGGGCGCTCCAAGCCCTCTCGACTTATTAACCAACTTGATCTCTGTCCAGGAGTCGCAACTAGTTTCTGTTGTTTGTAGGTAGTGCTATTTTTCTACCAAGTGGCACCCGGCAGGGTGGGCTTGGGACAGACTAGGCACACGTGGCCCGGTGTACCGAGTGGCACCCGGTTGGTGGGCTCGGGAACCCTGTACACATCGTTTGGGGCCGTAAGCGACACCCCGGCCGGATCTCCTTGCGGATGGAACCCGAATAGGCGATAAACCTGGACTAGAGTCTTGTGTGGTTAGTCAGGTCGTGGCCGACACCCTCGCCAGGCTTCCGCTTGAAGGTTGCCGAGATACATGACGTGTACATGGCGGTAAGTGGCGAGAGTGTGTGTGAAGAAGTACACCCCTGCAGGGTTAACATGATCTATTCGAATAGCCGGGTCCGCGGTTATGGACTTCTTGGATGCTTACATGGTACATAGACAACTTGAAGTGGATACTATAAAATGCTCAAGACAAGTGTGAGTGCTATGGATGGCCTTCTCGTAGGGAGACGGGGATGAATCCATAGTAGCGTATTGTGTGGTGATTAGTGGACTCGTGTACGTTGTTTCACCTCAAGAGTTTCTGGTAGTCGTAGAACAGGATAGCCACAGAGTCAAAGCTGGCTTGCTGCAACCAAACCCCACATTACCCTCTTGATACCAATGCATGTACGATAGGATCTGATGTAAGTCTTGCTGAGTACCTTTGTACTCATGTTGCTTTATTTATGTTTTTGCAGCGGAGACTTCGGTCTTACTAGTGTTCTCGTGGACTTCGACTAGTAGCTAGTACCTCAGCTACGATCTTGATCGGATGTTGTAAATAGTCAGGCTTCCAGCCTTTTTCATTTATAGATGTCTGTACCCAGACATGTAATGCTTCCGCTTGTTGCTTGTATGCTCTGTATGACGGGTCTTGTGACCCCTGTTTGCAATAAATGCTATGACGGCTCTTCTGAGCCTTTATCTATATGAGTTGTTGAGTTATGCTGTGATGCCATGTTGTACAACACATACTTGCATGTTATGCGTACGTGTAATGTGTATTGCTATGTGTGGGATCTGACTATCTAGTTGTTTATTCTTAGTAGCCTCTCTTACCGGGAAATGTCTCCTAGTGCTTCCACTGAGCCCTGGTAGCTTGCTACTGCTCCGGAACACTTAGGCAGGCCGGCATGTGTCCTTCTTCGATCCTGTGTCTGTCCCTTCGGGGAAATGTCACGCGATGAATACCGGAGTCCTGCTAGCCCGCTACAGCCCGGTTCACCGGAGTCCTGTTAGCCCAGTGCTACAGCCTGGATTCACTCGCTGATGACCGACACGTTCGATGCTGGGTCATGGATGCCTGTCCCTGTAAGTTAGTGCCACTTTGGGTTTACGACTAGCCATGTCAGCCCGGGCTCTTTATCATATGGATGCTAGCGACACCATCATATACGTGTGCCAAAATGCGCAAACGGTCCCGGGCAAAGGTAAGGCGACACCCGTGGGGTTACCGTGCGTGAGGCCGCAAAGCGATATGAGGTATTACATGCTAGATCGATGTGGCATCGAGTCGGGGTCCTGACACAATTGAAACAACGGAAATAATATCAAGAATGGATTGCACTTAAAAAAGGCTACATAATTTCGAGCGGAGGTACTAAGCAGATAGGTCCGTTGGTGCCCGCATGTGAACCAAGGGCGATTAGGGGTAAACTTCATGAATATTTTGTAAACTTAAACATGCACCATGAATAAATTGGTCAGTAGTGTAATAGTTTTGATTAATTTACGGTGGTCACATCTCCGGGAAAGATAGAAAACTTACTAATATGTCCCAAACTACAATCAGGTCAAGGCGCAAGTACGGCGGTAAGCTCACATATAGTGAGAAAAGTATAATTTTCGTCCCTCGACTCTTGGTAGAGTCTAGATTTGATCCCTCGGCTCTGTAACTGGACAACTTGCACCCCGAACTACTAAAACCGGACAAGGTTCGTCTCTGGACACGGTTTTGACCGGTTTTAGTGCTGACTTTTGCCGGTTTTATCCGTGTTTTGACTCAAATTCGCGTACTTTCTTCAAATCCGTGTATTTTATTCAGGTCTGCATACCATTTTCAAG
Source organism: Triticum dicoccoides (assembly GCF_002162155.2). Lineage (NCBI taxonomy): Eukaryota > Viridiplantae > Streptophyta > Magnoliopsida > Poales > Poaceae > Triticum > Triticum dicoccoides. The sequence goes on from NC_041393.1 coordinate 7,717,868, forward strand.
TTCAAGTGTTTTTTTTAACCCGCGTACTTTCTATAGAAGTTCATGAATTTGAAAAAGTACACGGATTTGAAAGAAATACACGCACATGAAAAAAGTATGTGGATTTGAGAAAAATGTGCAAACTAGAACAAAGTATGTGAATTTGGAAAATTATGTGAACTTGAAAAAGTACGTGGATTTGAAAATAGTGCGGATTTCAAAAAAGGTATGTGAATTTGAAATTTTTACGCAGATGTGAAAAAGTACAGAGATTTAGAAAAAGTACATGAATTTCAAAAGATTACCGATTTGAAAGATATACACATATTTAAGTCAGCACCGGTCAAATCAGGGGTGAGCCAACCCCAAAATCGAGACCGGGGATGAATCTTGTTCGGTTTCAGTAGTTGGGGGTGCAAGTTGTCCGGCTTCGAAGATGAGGGACCAAATTTAGACTCCATCAAAAATTGAGGGACGAAAAGTATACTTTGATAAAGATGGATCCCTATGTTCAGTATACAAGATCATAATTGTTTTTGGCAGCTTAGATTTACAGGTGGTATAGTTTACCTGATATTATTTTTCTTAATTTACCTTTTGGGGCTAATAGATTGTTGTGCATTCCTTCAAGTTGTTTGATCAGATGATAATCAATTGGATGAATGTTCGCTAACCACACAACCCTAGCAGAATTTCAATTGCACTGTATTGAAGGTAGGGATTAACCAGACAACATCATCCCAGCTAGCAAAATTCATGATTTTTTAGTGAAAGTGAACATGCATTATGAATAAATTGGTCAATAGAATATATAATTTTAATTAGTTTATGATTGCCAAGTCTGCATGTAAAATATAAACTTAGTAAATAGCACAATACGTCCCAAACTTCAGATCCGAAGTCAAGACACAGGTTTGGTGATAGGCCCACATATTGTCTCCCAGGTTTCCACACTGATGTGGAAAGCTGAAGCATGGTATCGATGTTGTTGGCTAAAGGATGTACAGGATTACAAAAAAAATTACACCAAGCATTGGTTGAGTTGGGAGCTGCTTACTAAATCAAAGAGGCAAGAGCACTAGAGACCCACAAACTTGCATTGGATGTCATGGTTTAGGCCAGAAACTTGCAAAAGGTGATCAACCCATCCATAAACTTGCAAACTATGTGATGGTTTAGTCCACAGCCAATCAGACGCGGACAATTGGCGCCCAGCTGGCTGCTTCGTGGCACACCTAGTCGGACCGGCATTTTTGCGGAAAACCCCTCAACTTTTTAGGAAATCACGCCCGCAGTCCCTGTTTCCCTTGTCTTCTTTCCCTGTCCAAATCCCTTGCTCTCTCCCATTTCCCACTTTCCCCTGTCCACATTCTGGCGATGAGAGAATGAGAGTGTCCGGTGGCGGCGGCGGCGAGAAGAAGAGCGGGGGTGGCAGTGGCTTCCAATCCGATGGAGTAGGCGCCTACGTCGACGGGTTCCTGGGCGGCGGCGGGCCGGGAGAACCCAGCGCCAGGGTCACTGCAGTTCTTGACTTTGGTGGCAAGAAGGTAAGAATAGAAATCATGAACTGCAGTCCTAACTTAGTACCAAAAGTTGTAGTAGTTATGATAGTTCTTGACTTTGGGGATATGAAAAATTCCATTTTTATAGGATGATTAAGGACTTGAGTTGAATTGCTCATAAATTTTTCAGGAGTGGGTTGGGGAGTGGGATGGCACAGCCAAGTCAGTGATTAAGGATCTAGCCATGAAGAACATGGAGTTGGAGGCCAGGATTAAAGTACTTGAAGCAGAAACTAAAATGAATGAGAAAGAAAAGAGAGCAATTGTTAAGATGCAGAAGGAAAGAGAGCAATATAGGGATAAGATTTTATGTTTTGGAGCTCTTCTGTATGTTGACCTGATAGCTGTCATTGTTGGCAAGTAGGTTGTTTTTAGTGTGCTGAGAAATGTTGATGTAGTGACCAAATGAAGAAATGATGATGAACTGATAATGTACTATTTGGTATTGAGATGATGGAACATTTGGTATTCAGATTGCTGTTATTCATATGTTTGTTTCCCACTGAATGAAGTATTCATAGGTTTTTAGATGCTTGAATTGTGCATTGTACCAAAATTCAGATAGGTGCAGCAAAATTCAGATAATGCAAGCAAATTTCAGTTCACTTAACTGTCAGCAAAATTCAGACCACTTTATGCAGATAATGTACCACTTTATTTATCAGCAAAATTTCAGTTTGGAATGTTGTACATTGGTCACATTGGTCAAATTGTATATTTGGCAAAAAGTGAGCACCTGGTACATTCTATTTTTGGATGTGTGCGCATGGGCAGAACATTGTTTTTTTGGATGTGTACACATAGGCACAATATGGGCAGAAAACATGCGGCACACTACTACATGCAGCACACAACAGAGGCCATAAACATGCAGCACATGATAGGAAACAGAGGCCATAAACATGCAGCACAATAGAGATCATTTATAGGAAACAGAGGCCATAAACAGACATAAGTTCTTCAGTTCAACATAGGCCAAAAACAGACATAAGTTGTTCAGTTCAACATAGGCCAAAAACAGACATAAGTTCTTCAGTTCAATATAGGCCACGGTTCTTCAGTTAAACATAGACATAAGTTCACCATAGATACATAGCAGCTCAAAGTAGTAACTTATATGCTGAGATATATAGATCAGCATACCTAACTATATCTTCTTCAGTTCTTCAGCTACAGACTTCACTTCTTCAGTAGATGCAAACTTCTTCACTTCTTTAGGCGCCTGGAGCGGCGCACTGCTACTTCTTCATTCTTCACTGTTCTCTTCTTCTTTTACTGCACCTCCACCTCTTCTTCTTCTTCTTCTTCAATCATCACCGTGTCAGGCACGTCCGGCAGGAGCTTGACGTCGATGGGCATGTTTTTGTCACCCTCAACAGCGACCGGCGGAACAAGCACAACTTCATCCTCATCGACTTCGTCATTAGAGATGACGACAACCGACATCATCTTCAGGAGCACAACTTCATCCTCATCATAGTCGTAGTCCGCAGGATCGACTGAAGCAGGCAGCGCGAGCATGATGCTGACGACATCCACAGGGTCACCGTCGAGGGGGACCGGGGCCAGAGAGGTGGTGGAGCGGTACATCCACCACCTAGCTCGTTGGTATGGGTCCACGCTGAGCATGGTCTCCCGCATTGCCCAGACGAGGAAGGACGACGGCGGCACTGTGAGGCCTTTGGGGAAGGCACGCGCCTTCTCACCGTCCATCAGCACCTTGTACAACCCATACGCGTGATTGAGCATCATCTTCGGGGTTGGGAACTAGGTGCACACTTCTGCAATCTGCACGCGGAACGACTGGTTGTCGCCGGCCAGATCCTCCAGCGCTCTCTTCCAGCCCGAGTTGTTGTCCATGGCAGCGGTGGCTGGTGATACGTCTCCAACGTATCTATAATTTTTGATTGTTCCATGCTATTATATTACCCCTTTTGGATGTTTATGGGCTTTATTTTACATATTTATATCATTTTTGGGACTAACCTACTAACTGGAGGCCCAGCCCGTATTGCTATTTTTTTTCCTATTTCAATATTTCGAAGAAAAGGAATATGAAAGGGAGTCCAAACAGAATGAAACCTTTGGGAGCGTGATTTTTGGAATGAACGTGATCCAGAGGACTTGGAGTGCAAGTCAAGAAGCAATCGAGGCGGCCAGGAGATAGGAGGGCGCGCCCACCCCTCCTGGGCACGCCCCTGTCTCTTGGGCCCCACGAGTGGCCACCGACATACTTCTTCTTCTTATATATACCTACGTACCCCGAAAACATCCAGGGAGCCACCGCAACACAATTTCCACCGCTGTAACCTTCTGTATCTGCGAGATCCCATCTTGGAGCCTTCGTCGGTGCTCCGCCGGAGGGGGAATCAACTACGGAGGGCTTCTACATCAACACAATAGCCCTTTCGATGAGTTGCGAGTAGTTTACCACAGACCTTCGGGTCCATAGTTATTAGCTAGTTGGCTTGTTCTCTCTTTTTGGATCTCAATACCATGTTCTCCCCCTCTCTTGTGGAGATCTATTTGATGTAACTCTTTTTGCGGTGTGTTTGTTGAGATCCGATGAATTGTGGGTTTATCATCAAGTTTATCTATGAGAAATATTTGAATCTTCTCTAAATTCTTTTATGTATGATTGAGTTATCTTTGCAAGTCTCTTCGAATTATCAATTTGGTTTGGCCTACTAGATTGATCTTTCTTGCCATGGGAGAAGTGCTTAGCTTTGGGTTCAATCTTGTGGTGTCCTTACCCAGTGACAGAAATGGTTGCAAGGTACGTATTGTATTGTTGCCATCGAGGATAAAAATATGGGGTTTATATCATATTGCTTGAGTTTATCCCTCTACATCATGTCATCTTTCTTAATGCGTTACTCTGTTCTTATGAACTTAATACTCTAGATGCATGCTGGATAGCAGTCGATGTGTGGAGTAATAGTAGTAGATGCAGGTAGGAGTCGGTCTACTTGTCACGGACGTGATGCCTATATACATGATCATGCCTAGATAATCTCATAATTATTCGCCTTTCTATCAATTGCTCGACAGTAATTTGTTCACCCACCGTAATACTTATGCTATCTTGAGAGAAGACACTAGTGAAACCTATGGCCCCCGGGTCTATCTTTTATTATATAAGCTTTCAATCTACTTTTATTTGCATCTTTACTTTTTGCATCTATATTATAAAATACCAAAAATATATTTATCTTATCATACTATCTCTATCAGATCTCACTTTCGCAAGTGGCCGTGAAGGGATTCACAACCCCTTTATTGCGTTGGTTGCAAGTTCTTTGTTTGTTTGTGTAGGTGCGTGGGACTTTTGAGAAGCCTCCTACTGGATTGATACCTTGGTTCTCAAAAACTAAGGTAAATACTTACGCTACTATTGCTGCATCACCATTTCCTCTTCAAGGAAAACCAACGCAAGCTCAAGACGTAGCAAGAAGGATTTCTGGCGCCGTTGCCGGGGAGGTCTTCACTCAAGTCAAGACATACCAAGTACCCATCACAAACTTATCTCCATCGCATTTACATTATTTGCCATTTGCCTCTCGTTTTCCTCTCCCCCACTTCACCCTTACCGTTTTATTTGCCCTCTCTTTCCCAATCTCTCTCTCTCTCTCTCTCTCTATCTATCTCTCTCTCTCTCTCTCTTTCGCTTGCCTTTTTCTGTTTGCTTGTGTGTTGGATTACTTGTTGCCATGGCGCAAGATAATACCAAATTGTGTGATTTTTTCAATACCAATAATAATGATTTCCTTAGTACTCTGATTGCTCCTCTTAATGATGTTGAGTCTTGTGAAATCAATATTGCTTTGTTGAATCTTGTTATGAAAGATCAATTCGCCGGCCTTCCTAGTGAAGATGCCGCTACTCATCTAAACAACTTTGTTGATTTATGTGATATGCAAAAGAAGAAAGATACGGATAATAGTGTGAAAGAATTTATGATGTCTCAAAAGAATTTTAATGCTTTGCTTGAAGAAAAATTGCTCAAAGTTGATGATTTGGCTAGGAACATTGATAGGCTTTCGCTTGATGTTGATTCTCTTAAACTTAGATCTACTCCTCCTAAGCATGATATCAATGAGTCTCTAAAAGCCATGATAATTTCCATTGATGAGTGCAAGGAAACAACCGCTAGATTGCGTGCTAAGAAATATTGCTTTGTGAAAGCGTGTTCTTCTAGTTTCAATGAAAATAATGATGAAGATCTTAAAGTTATTGATGTGTCTCCTATTAGATCTTTGTTTTGCAATATGAATCTTGATAATAATTGGACTGGAGATGAGTCAACTTTAGTTATAAGGCGTCCAAGAATTCGAAGTTTTTAAATCTTGATGCTAAATTTGGTAAAAGTGGGATTGGAGAGGTCATGACTTTAAATAGTATTGAACCCACTATCTCGGATTTCAAGGAGTTTGATTATGATAATTGTTCTTTAGAAAGTTGTATTTCCTTGTTGCAATCCATTGTTAATTCTCCTCATGCTTATAGTCAAAATAAAGCTTTTACCAAACATATCGTTGATGCCTTGATGCAATCTTATGATGAAAAACTTAATTTGGAAGTTTCTATACCTAGAAAACTTAATGATGAGTGGGAACCTACTATAAAGATTAAGATTAAAGATCATGAGTGTTTTGCTTTGTGTGATTTGGGTGCTAGTGTTTCCACGATTCCGAAAACTTTATGTGATATTCTAGGTTTCCATGATCTTAATGATTGCTCTTTAAATTTGCACCTTGCGGATTCCACCATTAAAAAGCCAATGGGAAGGATCAATGATGTTCTCATTGTTGCAAATAGAAATTTGGTGCCCGTAGATTTTATCGTTCTTGATATAGATTGCAATCTTTCTTGCCCTATTATTCTTGGTAGACATTTCCTTAGAACAATTGGCGCGATTATTGATATGAAGGAAGGGAATATTAGATTCCAATTTCCATTAAGGAAGGGCATGGAGCACTTTACAAGAAAGAAAATTAAATTACCTTATGAATCTATCATGCAAGCTACTTATGAATCGAGTGCCAAAGATGGCACTACTTAGATCTATCTTCGCTTTTATGCCTAGCTAGGGGCGTTAAACGATAGCGCTAGTTGGGACGCAACCCAATTTTCTTTGTGTTCTTTGTTTTTGTTCCTGTTTAGTAATAAATTTTGCATCTAACTTCTGTTTAGATGTGTTTTTATGCTTTAATTAGTGTTTGTGCCAAGTAGAACCTATAGGATAACCTATGATGATAGTTAATTTGATTCTGCTGAAAAACAGAAAATTTGCGTTCACGAGAAAAAAATCAATAAATCACAGAAACGTGATTTTGCATTGATTCGTTTTGCATATGATCAATAAAAAATTGTCCAGGACTTCCTATTTTGGTAGGATTTTTAGAGTTCCAGAAGTTGGCGTTAGTTACAGATTGCTACAGACTGTTCTGTTTTTGATAGATTCTGTTTTTCGTGTGTTGTTTGCTTATTTTGACGCATCTATGGCTAGTATTAAGTGGTATGAACCATAGAGAACTTGGAATACAGTAGTTTAACACCAAAATAAGCAAATAATGAATTCATTATAGTACCTTATGTGGTGGTTTTGTTTTCTTTCACTAACAGAGCTTATGAGATTTCCTGTTGAGTTTTGTGTTGTGAAGTTTTCAAGTTTTGGGTAAATTTTTGATGGACTATGGAATAAGGAGTGGCAAGAGCCTAAGCTTGGGGATGCCCAAGGCACCCCAATATATTCAAGAATGGCCAAAAGCCTAAGCTTGGGGATGCCCCGGGAAGGCATCCCCTCTTTCGTCTTCGTTCATTGGTAACTTTACTTGGAGCTATATTTTTATTCGCCACATGATATGTGTTTTGCTTGGAGCGCCGTGTATTATATTATTCTTTGATTTTTAGTTTACCACAATCATACTTGCTATACACACCTTTTGGGAGAAGCCCACTTGATTGAATTCATTAGAATATGCTATGTGCTTCACTTATATCTTTTGAGCTAGATAGTTTTTGCTCTAGTGCTTCACTTATATCTTTTAGAGCACGGTGGTGGCTTAATTTTGTAGAAATTGCTAGTCTCTCATGCTTCACTTACATTATTTTGAGAGTCTCTTAGAACAGCATGGTATTTTCTATGGTTATAAAATTGGTCCTAGAATGGTAGGCATCCAAGTTCTGTATAATAAAAACTATCATAGGAAGTGAATTGGATGCTATGATCAATTTGATACTTGATAATTGTTTTGAGATATGGAGGTAGTGATATTAAATTCATGCTAGTTGGGTGATTATGAATTTAAATAATGCTTGTGTTGAAGTTAGCAATTCCCGTAGCATGCACGTATGGTTAAAGTTGTGTAACAAATTTGAAACATGAAGTGTACCTAGCTTGTGCATCCTTATGGGTGGCGGTCGAGGATGAGCGATGGTCTTTTCCTACCAATCTATCCCTCTAGGAGCATGCGGGTAGTGCTTGATTTTTGATGACTTCTAAATTTTTTCAATAAGTATACGAGTTCTTTTGACTAATGTTGAGTTCATGGATTATACGCACTTTTACCTTTCCACCATTGCTAGACTCTTCGGTACCGTGCATTGCCCTTTCTCACCTTGAGAGTTGGTGCAAACTTCGCTGGTGCATCCAAACCCCGTGATATGATACTCTCTATCACACATAAACCTCCTTATATCTTACTCAAAACATCCACCATACCTACCTATTATGGCATTTCCATAGCCATTCCGAGATATATTGCCATGCAACTTTCCACCGTTCCATTCATCATCATCATGACATACTTTTGTCATATTTCCATTGCATGATCATGTAGTTGACATCGTATTTGTGGCAAAGCCACCATGCATAATTTTTCATACATGTCACTCTTGATTCATTGCACCATCCCGGTACACCACCGGAGGCATTCATATAGAGTCATATCTTGTTCTAGTTTCGAGTTGTAATTCATATGTTGTAATCAATGAAAGTGTGATGATCATAATTATTAGAGCATTGCCCCAAAAAAGAAAAAAAAGAAAAAGGAAAAAAAGGAAAGGCCAAAAGAAAAAAAAGGCCAAAGAAAAAAATAAAGAAAATAAATAAAAGGGGAAATGTTACTATCTCTTTTTCCACACTTGTGCTTTAAAGTAGCACCATGTCCTTCATATAGTGAGTCTCATATCTTGTGCTTCAAAGTAGCACCATGTTTTTCATATAGTGAGTCTCATATGTTGTCACTTTCATATACTAGTGGGAATTTTTTATTATAGAACTTGGCTTGTATATTCCTACGATGGGCTTCCTCAAATGCCCTAGGTCTTCGTGAGCAAGCAAGTTGGATGCACACCCACTAGTTTTATTTTGTTGAGCATTCATAGCTCTAGTGCATCCGTTGCATGGCAATCCCTACTCCTCATGTTGACATCAATTGATGGGCATCTCCATAGCCCGTTGATTATCCTCGTCAATGTGGGACTTTCTCCTTTTTTGTCTTCTCCACACAATCCCCGTCATCATATTCTATTCCACCCATAGTGCTATATCCATGGCTCACGCTCATGTATTGCGTGAAGGATGAAAAAGTTTGAGATTATTTAAGTACAAAACAATTGCTTGGCTTGTCATCAGGGGTGTAGAATTTGGGAACATCTTTGTGTGATGAAAATAAAGCATAGCCTAACTATATGATTTTGTAGGGATGAACTTTCTTTAGCCATGTTATTTTGAGAAGACATGATTGCTTTGATTAGTATGCTTGAAGTGTTACTATTTCCTTTATCAATATGAACTTTTATTTTGAATCATTTGGATCTGAACATTCATGCCACAATAAAGAAAATTACATTGAGAATTATGCTAGGTAGCACTCCACATCAAAAATTCTGTTTTTATCATTTACCTACTCGAGGACGAGCAGGAATTAAGCTTGGGGATGCTTGATACGTCTCCAACGTATCTATAATTTTTGATTGTTCCATGCTATTATATTACACTTTTGGATGTTTATGGGCTTTATTTTACATATTTATATCATTTTTGGGACTAACCTACTAACCGGAGGCCTAGCCCGTATTGCTGTTTTTTTGCCTATTTCAGTATTTCGAAGAAAAGGAATATCAAAGGGAGTCCAAATAGAATGAAACCTTCGGGAGCGTGATTTTTGGAATGAACGTGATCCAGAGGACTTGGAGTGCAAGTCAAGAAGCAATCAAGGCGGCCAGGAGATAGGAGGGCGCGCCCACCCCTCCTGGGCGCGCCCCCTGTCTCCTGGGCCCCACAAGCAGCCACTGACATACTTCTTCTTCTTATATATACCTACGTACCCCAAAAACATCTAGGGAGCCATCGAAACATAATTTCCACCGCTGTAACCTTCTGTGTCCGCGAGATCCCATCTTGGAGCCTTTGTCGGTGCTCCGCCGGAGGGGGAATCAACCACGGAGGGCTTCTACATCAACACCATAGCCCTTCCGATGAGTTGCGAGTAGTTTACCACAGACCTTCGGGTCCATAGTTATTAGCTAGTTGGCTTGTTCTCTCTTTTTGGATCTCAATACCATGTTCTCCCCCTCTCTTGTGGAGATCTATTTGATGTAACTCTTTTTGCGATGTGTTTGTTGAGATCCGATGAATTGTGGGTTTATGATCAAGTTTATCTATGAGAAATATTTGAATCTTCTCTGAATTCTTTTATGTATGATTGAGTTATCTTTGCAAGTCTCTTCGAATTATCAATTTGGTTTAGCCTACTAGATTGATCTTTCTTGCCATGGGAGAAGTGCTTAGCTTTGGGTTCAATCTTGTGGTGTCCTTACCCAGTGACAGAAAGGGTTGCAAGGTACGTATTGTATTGTTGCCATCGAGGATAAAAATATGGGGTTTATATCATATTGCTTGAGTTTATCCCTCTACATCATGTCATCTTTCTTAATGCGTTACTCTGTTCTTATGAACTTAATACTCTAGATGCATGCTGGATAGCAGTCGATGTGTGGAGTAATAGTAGTAGATGCAGGTAGGAGTCGGTCTACTTGTGACGGACGTGATGCCTATATACATGATCATGCCTAGATAATCTCATAATTATTCGCTTTTCTATCAATTGCTCGAGAGTAATTTGTTCACCCACCGTAATACTTATGCTATCTTGAGAGAAGACACTAGTGAAACCTATGGCCCCCGGGTCTATCTTTTATTATATAAGCTTTCAATCTACTTTTATTTGCATCTTTACTTTTTGCATCTATATTATAAAATACCAAAAATATATTTATCTTATCATACTATCTCTATCAGATCTCACTTCCGCAAGTGGCCGTGAAGGGATTGACAACCCCTTTATTGCGTTGGTTGCGAGTTCTTTGTTTGTTTGTGTAGGTGCGTGGGACTTTTGAGGAGCCTCCTACTGGATTGATATCTTGGTTCTCAAAAACTGAAGAAAATACTTACGCTACTATTGCTGCATCACCCTTTCCTCTTCAAGGAAAACCAACGCAAGCTCAAGACGTAGCAGCTGGCGATGGTTAGCAGGGTGTGGAGTGGGGAGTGGAGGCGACGTGGTCGATAGGTGGGGATTGGTGAGTGGGGAGTGGTGAGTGAAGGTGGCACGGTGGGTGGGCGTTTATTGATGCGGTGGGTGGGAACACAAAATGTCTAGAGGAGTTGAGTGGGGAGTGGGCGAGTGGGAGTTGGCGACTGTATATTGAGTACAAAACTTATTCTGCGTCTATCGTAACAAGTTCCTATTCTTACCGCATTGGCATTGCACTCTACTTCTATAACCACAGGTCTTGGGTTCGAGACCCAGGCCAAAACATTTTTTTGTTTTTTTTAAATTGGGCATCTCCAGCACACAGTAAATGGAGCTCAGGTCCTCGGTTCACGCCCAAATTCAGTTAATGGAGTTCACCCACACATTCAGTAGATGGAGTACAGTAAAATTCGGTCTACCAAAATCCAGTGCACCCACACTTTCAGTATACCCAAATACATTCATGAAGTAAAATTTAGGTGTTGCATCCTCCTTACTCATACCAAAATTCAGCAAATTCAACAAGTTACATAATGCCAACATTCATGGCCCTAAAAAGTTCACCCATGAACTCATACCAAAATACTGTTCATCACTAAACTTGCAACAAAAAATGTAACATGACAAAAAAATTCATGCCTCAGGTGCTGCATTCAGATCTGGAATCTCTGTAGATCTGTCATCTCCAGACAACAACCATAAGAAGCCCCTCACTCCTGCACCTGAAGATGTTCCTGCACCTGAAGATGTGCCAACTGCTGAAGATCTTCCAGCTGCTGCATTTCTTCCTCTGCCCCTCCCTGCACTTGAAGATGTCCCAGTGCTGCATTTCTTCCTCTGCCCCTACATGCACCTGAAAATGTGCCAGCTGATGCATTTTTTCTCTTTCCTCTTCTAGCAGGTTGTGAATCTTCTCCTCTTTCAGTTGTTCTTTTTGTTCTCCCAATGTTCATCTGTGTTGTGACTCTTGGGTGTGGAATTGCAGCACCAGCAGCTGCAACAAATGCTGATTGGTCTGGTAGGGGGCCATGGAACCTTTGTGGAGCCATGTGAGATCTCTCCCTCCTGGCCATGCTGGAAACCATGCTGTCTGGAAACTGGGTTGGATCCATGCTAGGGTTTGCCAAGTGAGGAAAAATGTTCTGCACAAGAAATAAGTTATGAGATGAGTTATTGGATGAGCAAAGTTTAGAAAGATTTATATAAAATGCAATAAATAATTTATGTACTTCTACAAATGTTGGGTCATCATAGTCCTCATCTTCTCTTAGATCTCTAGGTCCCATTTGAGCTTCCTGGTACTTGTAGTGCCCCTTCCTTTTGTGATCAGCTTTGTCACATATGGAGCAGTGCATTGTCACTCCATTTTTGTTTAGCACTTTAGCACCACCTTTCATCTTTTCCTCTGGTGTCTTTTTCCTATTTTTTTGGGCCTTCCTAGTTGTTTAGTGAAGATAGGTGGATACACTTTATCCCTATCCATCTTTTCCCACATTTCAGGGTCTCTAAGAGGCATCAGATTGTATCCATAGGCTTTCAGATATGTTTGGACAGAGTAGCACTCATGGACCATTTTCTCTGGATCAATCATCTCCTCTCTCATAGATGCAACTCCATGAGCACAAGGTATTCCTGACAGCTGCCATCTACCACAGTCACATCTGAACAAGGCAAGGTCCACATTGTAGCTGGAATTCTCTGACTGTACCTTGAACAGTTCCTGTCCAGCACGAGCAACATGACAGTTAACTGAATATTCAATATATATTTTTCCAGCTTTTTCAGCATCTTGGAACATATTCTATGTCATGTCCATTTTTCAATTGCTTCTCTTTGTTTACTCCGGATTCTGTGCATAAGCTTGTAGACAATATTTCTAACATTGAAAGCACTGACATCTCCCTAGCATCCAAGATGTAAGTGTGAGAAATAGGAACATAAGTTACAAGCTGAAAATGACCAATGATAATAACTGAATATGAACAGTGATAATAACTGAATATGAGCATTGTAAATAACTGAATATCTGTTGAAAACTTCATAACTGTTGTTCAACACTATGTCACATTTAGGAAACTCACTGAAGAATGCTTTCACCCATGTCTTTGGATTCAATCTCTTAGTCCAATGAAAAGCTTCAGCACAATGTTCATCCATCTTCTGACAATTTGCTCTCCAGTTCTGCTTGCTAGTTGATCTTGCTATGGCCCATAAGTCTTGTTTCAGCACTTCTCCTTTGTGCTTCTCATGGAAGTTTTGATAAATGTGCCTCACACAAAACCTGTGTTCTACATCTGGCCACACTTTTATCACTGAAATTATTAATCCCTTCTGCTTGTCACTCATGATTGTGAAAGGTGAAGTGTTTATGATATTAAGATCATCTCTAAGAGTGGTCAAAAACCATTCCCAAGCACTAGTACACTCAACTTCAACCCAACCCATGGCCAGAGGGAATATGCAGTCATTAGGATCTATGCCAACAGCAGTCAGCAACACCCCCTTGTACTTGGTATTCATATGACACCCATCAACAAATATAATAGGCATGCATCCCTGAAGCCAACCTCTTTTGCAAGCATCATAAGACTAATACACTGATTTCAAACATTTTCTGCCCACTGGGTATTGTCCATTTGTCACAACATGAGTAGACACAAGAAATGTGCAGCCAGGGTTACATGTCCTCAGTTCCTGACCATAGTCCCACAACTTACTAAATTGTTCATCCTCATCCCCATGAATTATCTTCAGAGCTTGTTTCCTAGCCCTAGCTAAGTTCCATTTGTTGACAGTAATGTGAAGCTCCTTTGTAACCTTCCTTGAAAATGTGCCAAGGCCCATCTTTTGGTCATCCCTGAATTCATCAATGAAAAATTTTGTAAGGAAATTGGTTGTCAGTGCTTTCAACTCCCATGCCTTCTGACACTTGTGGACTGCAGCATAAACCTTTATGACAAAGCCTCATGTCCTATTGTCCAATCCAGCTTTAAGAAGCCATGGACAACCAGGCTTGCACACTACCTCCAATCTGGTTTTTTTCATTCTTTATCTTCTTGATCTCAACTCTATTCCTTATTGAATATGCATTCAGAGCTTGCCTCAGTTCCTTCACATCTTCAAAAACCATGCCTACTTTGAATATAGGAGACTCCATGTCCAACTTTGCATTGAAAGCACTAAACTTGTATTTCAGGTTATCTTCTTCTTCTCTTGACAAATCAAGGTCCTCATCCTCAGGTACATATTCAGGCTCATCATCTATCTCTTCCTGCTCCTCTTCATCCACACCAAAATTGATGTATTCATCAAAGAGATCATCATCTCCCTCATCAATTCACTAAAGTCTGAATTTGTTAATTCTGCTACTGTCTCTGCTTGCTCTGAAACTGCAATTTGCATGTTTGCACTTGATATCTCTACTGCTTGAACTGAAACTTCCATGTGTTGGCTTCCACTAGTTGCTTGCTCTGAGAGACATATTTCAACCAATGATCTGGACACTGAGTTGGGCATTGTATATATGACATCATGCCTACAAATCTGAATAAAGTCTGAATGATCAATCAATATCTCCAGCACCTTATGGAATGCACTTGCTCTGATCATGTTCTGGACATCAGCATCTCCTCTAATTGGCACCAGCCCTTCTGACAATAGGCACCCAGGCCTACACCAATAGATGTGGTGCTCCCACACAGGATAGCTGAACCATTGCAGATCCTTCTCAATAAATGAATATGAGAAATTAGCAGCAGCGCAATAGTTCAGAATCTCCACACTAGCACTTGCATACTCTAGGTTGCTACTTGGTCCACAAAAAATGCCATTGTGCTCAATTTGCAAGGTGAAGAATGTAGATTCCACATGCATGTCCATTGCTGCATCACACACTGCACAACAAATTGATAGCATGATCAGCAATATTCAAACAATATTCAGACCATGAAAATATTCACAAGTGTCAACATTATTCAGAGCACTACAATATCATTTTCAACATTATTTATCCTACCCAAAAACCACACATTTTCATCTATCCTACCCCAAAACCCCAACTTTATGGCCCAAAACCCCAACTTTATGGCACAATCTTCAGAATCAACATGCTTGCGACCAACTTCAACATTGCAACCAGTATAAACCACAACTTATTGAGAGTAGGTAATCATCTTTCCTAGCAAAATAACTGAACTTTATGACACAAAACATCAACTTTAGAGCCCTAAACCCCTACTTTCCTCTGCTGCAACAACATAAACCCTAGCAACCGAATTGAACCTCTCCATCCACTCCGTAGCAACCTTCTAATCTACCCCGGCGAGTAACAATGGCGATCAACCCCGGCGAGTGCCAAAAAAGAAGACGAAAAGCAGAGGTGCAAGGAGGGCGCGCCTTATCGTAATCTGGCGGAAATGCGCCCAGTTGGCGGACAAGTACGACGGACTCTGGCGGCTCCATGGCCGCCGCGATGGCTGGCGACGTCGTGATCGTCGCTGACGTTAGGGGAACGGGCGTCGTCGCCACTCCCCGCGGCTCCTACAACAGTGGAACGTGGCGAAGTAATGGATTTCCCGACCAGGTGGAGGGGCCGCAATATTAAATAACCAAGGGAGGGCCAGACATGGACTGGGGGCATGATTTCCTGAAACATTGAAGGTTTTCCGCAAAAAAGCCGGTCCGACCAGGTGTGCCACGAAGCAGCCAGCTTGGCCCCAACTGTCCGCCTCTGATTGGCTGTGGACTAAACCATCCCATGGTTTGCAAGTTTGTGGACTAGTTGATCACCTTTGCAAGCTTTTGGACTAAACCATCACATCCAACGCAAGTTTATGGGTCTCTAGTGCTCTTGCCTCTAAATCAAAGGAGGGAGGGTCTGGGGCTCTGGGCTTCCGCGACATCTATGGTTTCAGTATGGCCATGTTAGCCCGGCAAGCTTGGCGTATGCTGGAATCGCCCAACTCCTTGTGTGCCCAGGTCCTTAAAGCAAGGTATTTCCCAAACACATCAGTTCTTGTAGCAGAAAGCACACCCAGGCATTTCCTACACATGGAGTATTCTGATTTTCTGAAGGGAGTGTCTTTGCTGAAAGAAGGATTAATTTTCTGAATAGGAGATAGCACTTCAGTTAACATTTGGAACGATCCATGGCTTGCTCGGGGTGGGATTCAGACTCCAGTAATGCCAAGAGGACATTGTGTCTTCTCACCAGAGTCTGCGAACTTGTTGACCCTGATACTGAAACCTGGGATGAGGATCTGTATTCTGGTGAGAGCAATCTTCAGGGAAGAGGATGTTAAGATTATTCTAGCTACTCCTGTCAGGGATGATTTTCAAGACTCCTTTGCTTGGCACTATGACAGCAAAGGCGTATTTTCGGTAAAATCGGCCTATCGGGTGTATGTGCAGCGGAGAGATGCACCCTTGCCATCACCAGCTTGCCCCAGCCCGAGGGAATGGGAATGGAAGGACATTTGGAGTCTGCCGTGCCAACCAAAAATACAACAGTTTATGTGGCATCTAGCACACAACAGTTTGCCTCTCAAGGTGTCTTTGAAGAAAAGGGGTGTTGAGTGTGAAACCCTGTGTGTTTACTGTAGATTGTGGAAGATTAGGTGAAGACGGAGCACACTTATTCTTGAAATGCAAGTCTGTGAAGACTGTGTGGCAAAATCTGCTTCTTGAGAAGGAAGGGCAGTGCATGTGTGAATGCAAAGACGCGAGAGGATGGCGAGCTCCTGGGCCTTCTTCATCAGCCCTCCGCGCCGCTTGGAGAAGGTCACCTGATGGTTCTCGTGTTGTCGATCCTCTCAATCGCAATCTTCCCCCTCCCCTTCCTCTTCTTCTTCTTCCCCCTCCCCTTCTTCTTTTCTTCTTCTTCTTCTTCCCCCTCCCCTTCTTCTTTTATTTTTCTTCTTCTTCCCCCTCCCCTTCTTCTTCTTCTTCTTCTTCTTCTTCTTCTTTTCTAGATCTCTCTCCTGCCGGCTGGCCGGCCGATTGACGAAAGTAATTAAGAAACGATCGAAATGGAGCTAAGCTAGAGGCTGCTAATCGTTTCTTCTCTACTATCTGGGTGACAATCGACAAGTCTAATCTAGCTAGTTGAAGCTTTCCCCCTAGCTGCTACCTGATCCAGCTAGCTATTTTTGTATTGTTGGTTTGCTTGTAATGGTCTGCAAACCAAAAGGGATCGAGAGGCCATGTGCTGACAACACTAAGCTAGGCTTACAACTGGCTAAATATTGTTGTAATTGTAAATTAGGTTAATGAATGGCCCACGACATATATATATTGTTGTGACTGTTCATAGTTTAAACTTTGGGTACGAGGATAGCCTATTGCACTAGTAGAAAAAGGGTCAAACGTGAAGCACATTAGTGCCGGTTTGTATTTGAGCCGGCACAAATGTATACATTAGTGCCGGTTCCAACGGCTAGCCGGGCCGCTCTCATTAGTACCGGTTCGTGGCTAACCTTTAGCACCGGTTCGTGCCACGAACCGGTACTAATGAGAGTGGTGGCAGGATGTTGTCAGTCTGGGCCCCCTCCAGCACCTTTAGTACCGGTTCTTGGCACGAACCGGTACTAAAGGTCGTCCTACATAAACCCTTCGTCCACCCGAGCTCGCTTTGTTCTTCCCCTTTCCCCTCTCCTCTCTGTTCTTCCCCTCTTCCTCTCGAGCTCATCACACATTTTGCCCAAAATTTGTCGAGATTTGAAGGCCCCCGTCCATTCAAATGATCACAAAGGTTAGAAACTTTGTCCTTTCATCTCTCATTGCTATATTAGCTCTTGCAATGCTTTATATAGTTATTAATTTGTGAGTTTAGTAATTTGGGAGGAAATATATATATGTGCTAGTATTTGATTTATATGCAATTTGAGGTTAAAATAACACTTAGTTTGCATATGTAGGTGTGGTTTACTAGTGCCTTCTAAATCTCCGTTGTAACCACCGTCGATCGCCCGCACCGTCCCGTCGCCGGCACCACCTTGTGGTGAGCCTCTTGTTCATGAAATTTTATATTAAAAATTGATGTTTGTGTGATTTGGATATATAGTTACTCGTATAATAATTATCTTACCCGTACGTTGTTTGTTATACATAGTGCCATGGTTTTGATATCCGTCCCCGTCGGCCCTCGTCCTTGTTATGATTCGCATGTGGTATATTATCTTTTAAAACTATTTGTTGCATTTCGTGTTTATGACAAATTATGCCCATCAAGTTGACATAGATATTTTTATCTAGGAGGTATGTGAACCGGAAATTCCAACCGACCCTATTGTTGAGAGGTTAAATTTAGTTGAAAGAGAAAACGAGTACTTGAAAGAAAAATTGAAAAGAATTGAGGGGGAGAAGATGGAATTGGAGTTGCATGTTGCCGATGTCATCGATGATCACAAGATCAAGAAGGAGAAAATGCGCTTGAAGATTAGAAAGATTAGAAAATATGCCATCGATAGTGAGGCTTGGTATCATTATGCTGTTGGATCAATTGTTACCTTAGTTGCGATCTTGATCGCATTTGTTGTTGCATTTAAATGCTTTAGCTAGAGAGTTATTTGTTTGTTGCATTTAAGTGTTGTATGAACTTTATGTATGAACTTGTATTAATTTGGTCTATTCGGTGTTGTGTAATGAAGATGAGCCGGCAATGGATGTACGATGACCGATGCTCTCCCCAGTTCGTTGAGGGCGTGCATACTTTTCTGCTTGCGGCTGAGGCAAACAAGCGGGCGGATGGTTTTATGCCTTGTCCATGTGCTGGCTGTAAGAATGGTCGTAATTACTCTACGTCAAGAACCATTCACGTCCACCTGTTTGAGTCCGGTTTCATGCCCACTATAATGTTTGGACCAAGCACGGAGAAAGAGGGGTTATGATGGAAGACAATAAAGAAGAAGAGGACGACGATAGCTATCCTGGCCATGGGTTCCCTGAATACGATGATACAACAATGGGGGAAGAAGCTGAGCCGGTAATGCGGGAAGAAGCTAAGGCGGCAATGCGGGAAGAAGCTGAAGAAGAGGCATCAGATGAGCCCGTTGATGATCTAGGTCGGGCCATTGCCGATGCAAAGAGAAACTGCGCAAGTGATTTGGAGAAGAAGAAGTTTCAGCGCATGTTAGAGGATCACAAAAAATTGTTGTACCCGAATTGCGTAGGTGACAAGAAAAAGCTGGGCACCACACTGGAATTGCTGCAATGGAAGGCAGAGAATGGTGTATCTGACAAGGGATTTGGAAAGTTGCTGGTAATGATAAAGGATATGCTTCCAAAGGACAACGAATTGCCCGAGAGTACGTATGAAGCAAAGAAGGTTGTCTGCCCTCTAGGGTTAGAGGTGCAGAAGATACATGCATGCCCTAATGATTGCATCCTCTACCGCGGTGAGTACGAGGATTTGAACGCTTGCCCGGTATGTGGTGCATTGCGCTATAAGATCA
This sequence comes from Triticum dicoccoides, assembly GCF_002162155.2. Lineage (NCBI taxonomy): Eukaryota > Viridiplantae > Streptophyta > Magnoliopsida > Poales > Poaceae > Triticum > Triticum dicoccoides. Next base: position 7,737,401 of record NC_041393.1, read on the forward strand.
GCCGCGATGAGCATGGTGATGTCGAGGGCGAGCGCCCCGGGAAGAAGATTCCTGCCAAGGTGATGTGGTATTCTCCTATAATACCACGGTTGAAACGTTTGTTCCAAAACAAAGAGCATGCCAAGGCGATGCGATGGCACAGAGAAGACCGTAAGAAAGACAGAAAGTTGAGAGTACCCGCTGACGGGTCGCAGTGGAGAAAAATCGAAAGAAAGTATGGGAAGGAGTTTGCAGATGACGCAAGGAGCGTATGGTTTGGTCTAAGCGCAGATGACATTAATCCTTTTGGGGAGCAGAGCAGCAACCATAGCACCTGGCCTGTGACTCTATGTTTGTATAACCTTCCTCCTTGGTTGTGCATGAAGCGGAAGTTCATTATGATGTCAGTGCTCATCCAAGGCCCTAAACAACCCGGCAACGACATTGATGTGTATCTAAGGCCATTAGTTGAAGAACTCTTACAATTGTGGAATGGAACAGGTGTACGTGCATGGGATGAGCACAAACAGGAAGAATTTGACCTAAAGGCATTGCTGTTCGTGACCATCAATGATTGGCCTGCTCTCAGTAACCTTTCAGGACAGACAAACAAGGGATACCACGGATGCACGCACTGTTTGGATGATACCAACAGTATATATTTGAATAGTTGTAAGAAGTATGTGTACCTGGGACATCATCGATTTCTTCCGAGCAGGCATCCCATAAGAAAGAAAGGCAAGCATTTCAAAGGTGAGGCGGATCACCGGACGAAGCCTCACCACCGTACTGTTGCTGATGTACATGATATGGTCAAGGATTTGAAGGTGATATTTGGAAAGGGTCCTGGCGGACAATCTGTTCCAAAGGACGCTGACGGACGCGCACCCATGTGGAAGAAGAAATCTATATTTTGGGACCTGGCATATTGGAAAGACCTAGAGGTCCGCTCCGCAATCGACGTGATGCACGTGACGAAGAATCTTTGCGTGACCCTGCTTGGCTTCTTGGGCGTGTATGGGAAGACAAAAGATACACCTGAGGCATGGGAGGACCAACAACGTATGCACGGAGAAGACGGCATACATCAGGGTCATGCAAGCTACGCTCTTACCAAAGAAGAGAAGGAAATCTTCTTTGAATGCCAGCTCAGTATTAAGGTACCGTCTGGCTTCTCGTCGAATATAAAGGGAATAATAAACATGGCAGAGAAAAAGTTCCAGAACCTGAAGTCTCATGACTGCCACGTGATTATGACGCAACTGCTTCCGGTTGCATTGAGGGGGCTTCTACCGAAAAACGTTCGATTAGCCATTGTGAAGCTATGTGCATTTCTCAATGCAATCTCTCAGAAGGTAATCGATCCGGAAATCATACCAAGGTTACAGAATGATTTGGTGCAATGTCTTGTCAGTTTCGAGTTGGTGTTCCCACCATCCTTCTTCAACATCATGACACACGTCCTAGTTCACCTGTGCCAAGGGATTAACGTTTTGGGTCCTATATTTCTACACAATATGTTCCCCTTTGAGAGGTTCATGGGAGTCTTAAAGAAATATGTTCATAACCGTGCTAGGCCAGAAGGAAGCATCTCCAAGGGCCATCAAAATGAGGAGGTCATTGAGTTTTGTATTGACTTTATTCCTGACCTTAAGCCGATTGGTGTTCCTGAATCGCGGCATAAGGGCAGACTGGATGGAAAAGGCACTCTAGGAGGGGAACAAATAATATGTATGGACGGACATTCTCTCACTGAAGCACACTACACAGTTCTACAGAATTCCGCCTTGGTGGCTCCGTATATGGATGAACACAAGAATTTGCTACGCTCCAAACACCCGGAGCGGTCTGATGACTGGATTACACGTGAACAAACCAAGAGTTTCGCCTGCTGGTTGCAGACACGTACCATGCATGACACCTCTATTGAAGATGACCTGTACTTGCTGTCCCAGTTACCATCTTCGAATATAATGACTTTCAAAGGGTACGAGATAAATGGTAATACATTTTACACGATCGCCCAAGATAAGAAGAGCACCAACCAAAACAGTGGTGTCCGCTTTGATGCAGAAACCAAGACGGGAAAGGAAATATATTATGGTTATATACAGGACATATGGGAACTTGACTATCGACGTGGTTTAAAGATCCCTTTGTTTCGGTGCAAATGGGTCAATATGACACGAGGCGGGGTAACGGAAGACCCGCGGTACGGAATGACAACAGTGGATCTCAACAATCTTGCGTATGCAAACGAACCATTCGTCCTAGCCAATGATGTGGCACGGGTTTTCTATGTGAAGGACATGTCTACCAAGCCAAGAAAAAGAAAAGATAAGGAAGCGAATGCATCGTACGATGAGCCAAAGCGGCACATAGTTCTTTCTGGGAAGGGAAACATCATGGGAGTGGATGACAAGACAGACAAGTCAGAAGATTATGAAAAGTTTGATGAAATTGCTCCATTCACAGTGAATATTGACCCGAGCATCCCGTTAAATGATGAAGATTTTCCATGGTTACGGCGCAAAGGGACACACGCGAAGAAAAAGTTTCACACCCAAAGATCTGGGATGTGATTGGCTTCACTAGCTATCATCACTTTCTTCTGTGTTTCACACCGAGAGGGGAATCTCTGTAATAGTTAGGGTAGTTATGTGTTTTGGCATTTGAAACACGAAGAAATTTTATGTGCAAACAAATTCTTTCATGCCTTTACTGATTTTTAAAGTTAAGTTATTCACAAACTAGTGATTCACACTAATTTCAAATAATTCAAAATTTAAACTATTCAAATTTGAAAACTACGGGCACTAACAGAAAGTTTGTAATTTTTTGTACCTAAAACAAAAATGTTCACAAAGAAACTCTAAATGCACAAAAAAACAACACACAAAATAAATAAAGCAAAAAAATAATTAAAAAAGCCCTAACAGAAAGTTCGTAATTTTTTGTACCTAAAACAAAAATGTTCACAAAGAAACTCTAAATACACAAAAACACAACACAAAAATAAATAAAGCAAAAAATAAAATAAAAATAAGCCCGCCTACTAGGCCAGAGCGGCCTGCATACGACTAGAAAACCCAACCTGTAGTTGGGCCAGGATGCAGGCCCGCAAAGGCCAAGTGGGCCCACAGGGCTGCAAAGAACACGTAGGCCCAGTAAGTCTGCTTTGGAGAGGAGCTCGAGAGAGTGACCGCACGGGGGTTTATAAACCAGTGCGGTCGCCCCTCGGCTAGCGAGGTGGGACTAAACTTGCTGCACCGCACCTGCGCCAGCGCACCCCCTTTAGTACCGGGTCGTGGCACAAACCGGTACTAAAGGGGGGCCTTTAGTACCGGTTTGTGCCACCACCCGGTACTAAAGGGGGTCGCTTCCCGCCGCTTGGCCTGGCCAAAACAGGCCATTAGTACCGGTTGGTGGCTCCAACCGGTACTAAAGGTGCCTTCTATATATACAACAGCTACGAAAATTTCAGTTTCCCTCTCTGTTCATTCCTCTGTTTCCGTCTCCGTCGCCGTCGCCGCCGCCCTCGATCGTCTCCGTCGCCGCTCGTCCCCGTCGCCGCCCCCGTCCCCATCGCCTCCCGCGTCTCCGTCGCCGCCCCGGGCCCGTCCCCGTCGCGCCGTCCCCGTCCCCGTCGCGCCGTCCTCGCCGTCGCCTCGCCGTCCCCGTCGCCTCGCCGTCGCCTCGCTATCGCCTCGCCTCGCCGTCGCCTCGCCGCCGCCGTCGCCCGCTGTGAGCCCTCCCCGAGCCCGTACACACACACACAAGCATGTTTAATTAATTTAGATAATTAGTCTTTAATTAGTTTAGATTATTTAGATTATTATTTTGTATGTTTAATTAGTTTAGATCATTAGTGTTTAATTAGTACACACACACACGTATTTTGTATTTTTAATTAGTTTAGATTATTTAGATTATTATTTTTTCACTATTATATATGTATGAATGCATGTTAATTAGATGGATATAATTAGTGTTTAATCAGTTAGAAATTAGTGTTATATAGAAATATTAGAAATTAGTGTTATATAGAAATGTTAGAAATGTTAGAAATTTTAGTGTTATTTAGATTATTTAGATTAGCATAATTAGTGTTATATAGAAATGTTAGAAATTTTAATTATCAAAATCCAATCATTAAAAAATTGTTACTTTTTGCGGGCATATAGCTAGTATTTGTTCTCAACGATGCCCGGCCCGCATCCTCGCCGTCGACCCGTCCGCGACGACGTCCATCCGACCCATGTCCGGGACTGGGCTCCGCCGGGCTGGCACTGGGAGGTGCTGCCTGGAGGGGTGCGCCGCTTGATGAGGAACCCGGCCCCGGGTCCCGTCGTCCACCCTGATCTCGTTTGGTGGCGTTCGCGTGGGCCAGTTTCGGTACGGAGGGACCCGGCCCCGCCGGAGGTGGTATGTCGCCGTGTCAGGGAGGAGGACGAGCACGTCCATCGCTACATGGTTGCGTTAGAGGGCGGCAGGTTCTCCAATACCTGGCAGTATCTTCGGGGATCTCATTTCAGCTATGATCCTGTGAGGGTTCCTTCTCTTTGGGTGTCCACCGCCCGCGCCGCAGGAACCGCGAGTGTCCTAGATTCTTCTGTAGTATTCGATCTTTAATTAGCTAGCCAGTGATGTACTATTCAATATTATATATTATTCGAGACGATGTATTTGAGATTATATCTATTATTCTAGATGAAGTATTCGAGATTATATCTATTATTCGAGACGATGTAATTTGAATACTAAATTGTTTTATATTTCTTTTGAATTAGTTAAATAAAAACTATGGCAGACAATACCGACAGAGAGGGAGAACAGACCATGTTCGATATGATACGCGGGCCAAATGATGATCAGAATGAAGAAGATTATGACGGCTCCGAATTTCTAAACAACACCGGACAGGGTGATATGATATTTGATCGCGACGACCGAATTGATGAAGTCATGAACTACGATTATGACGATGACGAAGAACATGTTGATCCTGAAACAACAAAGACCGGCGAGGTATATATATTTATATAAGCAGGTATCTGGTGATCATCACATGTTTTAAATGACTTGAAGATATATTAACGAATCGATCTTTGTTCTTTCAGCCATCCGGATCGAGCAAATCTTCAGGCAAAAGGACGAAACGAGGCCCGAACAAAAAGTTGAAGGAGGGCGTAAAGTACAATATCGAGGCAGTCAGACCTAATGGCGAACCATTAGCGCCTAAGAAGATTGCGGACAAGTTCATTCGTCAGTGCGGAGTTCTTGTGAAGGACCAACTCCCAATCTCCCTTCAAGAATGGAGAGAGCCAGCAAAAGACAAAAGACAAAAAGGCAAAGAGGACGCTGCTCCACGTTCAGATGTTACTTTTGTCGACAAGAATCAAAAAGATCTGCTTTGGGATACTCTCATGGAACATTTCACCCTACCAGATCATTTCACAAAAGCAGATGTGCAGAAAGTCAAGGATGCTGCTCTTAGGAAGATGGCGGTTGCATTCAAGAACCACAAGAATCGTGAATGGGACAAGTACGTCAGGGGAGGAAGGAAGACTCCAGTATTCGAGGGAACACTAGAGAACCAACGTGCTCATTGGGACGATTTCGTGAAATTCAAGGATTCGGAATTAGCTAAGGAACGGTCGAGAATAAACAAGAAGAATGCCGAAAAAAAGGATAAGTTCCATAAGCTGGGGCCAGGTGGCTATGCGGTGGCAATGCCTAAGTGGGATAAGTCTGAGAAAGATATGGAGGATGCAGGTGCCACTCCGGTTACTAAGAGCTGGCCCCCAGGTTCAGGACTTGGTTCTATGCGCATGGGGGGGAGTTGGACCCGAAGACAGGCAATGTTTTGACGAGGGCAAGTCTGTGTTGGAAATATGCCCTAGAGGCAATAATAAAAGTATTATTATTATATTTCCTTGTTCATGATAATTGTCTTTTATTCATGCTATAACTGTATTATCCGGAAATCGTAATACACGTGTGAATACATAGACCACAATATGTCCCTAGTGAGCCTCTAGTTGACTAGCTCGTTGTGATCAACAGATAGTCATGGTTTCCTGGCTATGGACATTGGATGTCGTTGATAATGGGATCACATCATTAGGAGAATGATGTGATGGACAAGACCCAATCCTAAGACTAGCACAAAAGATCGTGTAGTTCATTTGCTAGAGCTTTGCCAATGTCAAGTATCTCTTCCTTCGACCATGAGAGCGTGTAACTCCTGGATACCGTAGGAGTGCTTTGGGTGTATCAAACGTCACAACGTAACTGGGTGACTATAAAGGTGCACTACAGGTATCTCCGAAAGTATCTATTGTTTTATGCGGATCGAGACTGGGATTTGTCACTCCGTGTAAACGGAGAGGTATCTCTGGGCCCACTCAGTAGGACATCATCATATGCGCAATGTGACCAAGGAGTTGATCACAGGATGATGTGTTACGGAACGAGTAAAGTGACTTGCCGGTAACGAGATTGAACAAGGTATTGGATACCGACGATCAAATCTCGGGCAAGTAACATACCGATAGACAAAGGGAATTGAATACGGGATTGATTAAGTCCTTGACATCGTGGTTCATCCGATGAGATCATCGTGGAACATGTGGGAGCCATCATGGGTATCCAGATCCCGCTGTTGGTTATTGACCGGAGAACGTCTCGGTCATGTCTACATGTCTCCCGAACCCGTAGGGTCTACACACTTAAGGTTCGATGACGCTAGGGTTATAAAGGAAGTTTGTATGTGGTTACCGAATGTTGTTCGGAGTCCCGGATGAGATCCCGGACGTCACGAGGAGTTCCGGAATGGTCCGGAGGTAAAGATTTATATATGGGAAGTCCTATTTTGGCCACCGGAAAATGTTCGGGATTTTTCGGTATTGTATCGGGAAGGTTCTAGAAGGTTCCGGAGTGGGGCCCACCTGCATGGGGAGACCCACATGGACGTGGGTAGTGGGGGCAAGGCCCCACACCCCTGGTCAAGGCGCACCAAGATCCCCCCTTAGAAGGAATAAGATCATATCCCGAAGGGATAAGATCAAGATCCCTAAAAAGGGGGGATAACAATCGGTGGGGAAGGAAATAATGAGATTTCTTTCCTCCCACCTTGGCCAACGCCCCAATGGACTTGGAGGGCAAGAAACCAGCCCCTCCGCCCCTATATATAGTGGGGAGGTGCATGGGAGCTATAGACGAAGTTCTGGCGCAGCCCTCCCCCTCTCACAAGTACTCCTCCTCTCCCGCGGTGCTTGGCGAAGCCCTGCAGGATTTCCACGCTCCTCCACCACCACCACGCCGTTGTGCTGCTGCTGGATGGAGTCTTCCTCAACCTCTCCCTCTCTCCTTGCTGGATCAAGGCTTGGGAGACGTCACCGGGCTGTATGTGTGTTGAACGCGGAGGTGCCGTGCGTTCGGCACTTGATCATCGGTGATTTGAATCATGACGAGTACGACTCCATCAACCCCGTTCACTTGAACGCTTCCGCTTAGCGATCTACAAGGGTATGTAGATGCACTCTCTTTCTACTCGTTGCTGGTCTCTCCATAGATAGATCTTGGTGACACGTAGGAAAATTTTGAATTTCTGCTACGTTCCCCAACAGTGGCATCATGAGCTAGGTCTATTGCGTAGATTCTTTGCACGAGTAGAACACAAAGTAGTTGTGGGCGTTGATGTTGTTCAATATGCTTACCGTTACTAGTCCAATCTTGTTTCGACGGTATTGTGGGATGAAGCGGCCCGGACCGACCTTACACGTACTCTTACGTGAGACAGGTTCCACCGATTGACATGCACTTGGTGCATAAGGTGGCCAGCGGGTGCCAGTCTCTCCCACTTTAGTCGGAACGGATTCGATGGAAAGGGTCCTTATGAAGGGTAAATAGCAATTGGCATATCACGTTCTGGTCTTGCGTAGGTAAGAAACGTTCTTGCTAGAAACCCATAGCAGCCACGTAAAACATGCAACAACAATTAGAGGACGTCTAACTTGTTTTTGCAGGGTATGCTATGTGATGTGATATGGCCAAGAAGAATGTGATGAATGATATGTGATGTATGAGATTGATCATGTTCTTGTAATAGGATTCACGACTTGCATGTCGATGAGTATGACAACCGGCAGGAGCCATAGGAGTTGTCTTTATTTATTGTATGACCTGCGTGTCATTGAAGAACGCCATGTAAACTACTTTACTTTATTGCTAAACGCGTTAGTCATAGAAGTAGAAGTAGTCATTGGCGTGACAACTTCATGAAGACACGATGATGGAGATCATGATGATGGAGATCATGGTGTCGTGCGGGTGACGATGATGATCATGGAGCCCCGAAGATGAAGATCAAAAGGAGCAAAATGATATTGGCCATATCATGTCACTATTTGATTGCATGTGATGTTTATCATGTTTATGCATCTTGTTTCCTTAGGACGACGGTAGTAAATAAGATGATCCCTTACAAAATTTCAAGAAGTGTTCTCCCCTAACTGTGCACCGTTGCTACAGTTCATCGCTTCTAAGCACCACGTGATGATCGGGTGTGATGGATTCTTACGTTCACATACAACGGGTGTAAGACAGTTTTACACAGCGAAAACACTTAGGGTTAACTTGACGAGCCTAGCATGTGCAGACATGGCCTCGGAACACGGAGACCGAAAGGTCGAGCATGAGTCGTATGGTAGATACGATCAACATGAAGATGTTCACCGATGATGACTAGTCCGTCTCACGTGATGATCGGACACGGCCTAGTTGACTCGGATCATGTGATCACTTAGATGACCAGAGGGATGTCTATCTAAGTGGGAGTTCATAAGATGAACTTAATTATCCTGAACATAGTCAAAAGACCTTTTGCAAATTATGTCGTAAGCTCGCGCTTTAGTTCCACTGTTTAGATATGTTCCTAGAGAAAATATAGTTGAAAGTTGATAGTAGTGACTATGCGATCAATAGAAAGCTTATGTCCTTAATGCACCGCTCAGTGCGCTGAACCCCAACGTCGTTTGTCGATGTTGCGAACATCGGACATACACGTTTTGATAACTACGTGATAGTTCAATTAAATGGTTTAAATAGACGCACCAAAGACGTTTTCGAAACGTTGCGGAACATATGAGATGTTTCGAGGGCTGAAATTGGGATTTCAGGCTCGTGCCCACGTCAAGAGGTATAAGACCTCCGACGATTTTCTTAGCCTGCAAACTAAGGGAGAAAAGCTCAATCGTTGAGCTTGTGCTCAGATTGTCTGAGCACAACAATCACTTGAATCGAGTGGGAGTTGATCCTCCAGATGAGATAGTGATGTTTCCCCAAAGTCATTGCCACCAAGCTGCTAGAGCTTCGTGATTAACTATAACATATCAGGGATAGATATGATGATCCTTGAAATATTCATGATGTTTGACACCGCGAAAGTAGAAATCAAGAAGGAGCATCAATTGTTGATGGTTGGTGAAACCACTAGTTTCAAGAAGGGCAAGGGAACAAAGGGATACTTCATGAAACGGCCATTCAGCTGCTGCTCTAGTGAAGAAACCCAAGGTTGAACCCAAACCCGAGACTAAGTGCTTCTGTAATAAGGGGAACAACCACTGGAGCAGCATTACCCTAGATACTTGGTAGATGAGAAGGCTGGCAAGGTCGATAGAAGTATATTGGATATACATTATGTTAATGTGTACTTTACTAGTACTCCTAGTAGCACCAGGGTATTGGATACCGGTTCGGTTGCTAAGTGTTAGTAACTCGAAATAAAAGCTACGGAATAAACGGAGACTAGCTAAATGTGAGCTGACGATATATGTTGGAAGTGTTTCCAAGGTTGATATGATCAAGCATCGCACGCTCCCTCTACCACCGAGATTGGTGTTTGCGTTGAGCATAGACATGATTGGATTATGTCTATCGCAATACGGTTATTCATTTAAGGAGAATAATGGTTACTCTATTTTTGAATAATACCTTCAATGGTCTTGCACCTAAAGGAATGGTTTATTGAATCTCGGTCGTAGTGATACACATTTTCATGCCAAAAGATATAAGATAGTAATGATAGTACCACTTACTTGTGGCACTGCCATGTAAGTCATAATGGTATAAAACGCATGAAGAAGCTCCATGTTGATGGATCTTTGGACTCACTCGTTTTGAAAAGTTTGAGACATGCGAACCATGTCTATTGGTGTATATGCATGAAGAAACTCCATGCAAATGGATCGTTCGGACTCACTTGATTTTGAATCACTTGAGATATGCAAATCATACCACATGAGCAAGATGACTGAAAAGCCTCATTTTCAGTAAGATGGAACAAGATAGCAACTTGTTGGAAGTAACACATTTTGATGTGTGCAGTCGAATGAGTGCTGAGGCATGCAGTGCATATCATTATGTTCTTACTTCACAGATGATTCGAGTAAATGTTGAGTATATTTACTTGATGAAACACAAGTCTGAATTATTGAATGGTTCAAGTAATTTCAGAGTGAAGTAGCAGATCATTGTGACAAGAGGATAAAATGTCTATGATATGATCATAGAGATGAATATCTGAGTTACGAGTTTTGGCACTCAATTAAGACATTGTGGAAATTGTTTCGCAATTAATACCGCCTGGAACACCATAATGTGATGGTGTGTCCGAACATCATAGTTGCACCCTATTGGATATGGTGCGTACCATGATGTCTCTTATCGAATTACCACTATCGTTCATGGGTTAGGCATTAGAGACAACCACATTCACTTTAAATAGGGCACCACGTAATTCCGATGAGATGACACCGTATGAATTATGGTTTAGAGAAACCTAAGTTGTCGTTTCTTAAAAGTTTGGGGCTGCGACGCTTATATGAAAAAGTTTCAGGTTGATAAGCTCGAACCCAAAGAGGATAAAATGCATCTTCATAGGAAACCCAAAACAGTTGGGTATACCTCCTAATTCAGATCCGAAAGCAATATGGATTGTTTCTAGAATCGGGTCCATTCTCGAGGAAAAGTTTCTCTCGAAAGAATTGAGTGGGAGGATGGTGGAGACTTGATGAGGTTATTGAACCGTCTCTTCAACTAGTGTGTGACAGGGCACAGGGAGTTGTTCCTGTGGCACCTACACCAATTGAAGTGGAAGCTTATGATATTGATCATGAAACTTCGGATCAAGTCACTCCCAAACCTCGTAGGATGACAAGGATGCGTACTACTTCAGAGTGGTACGTAATCCTGTCTTGAAGGTCATGTTGCTAGACAACAATGAACCTATGAGCTATGGAGAAGCGATGGTGGGCCCGGATTCCGATAAATGGCTTGAGGCCATAAAATCCGAGAGAGGATCCATGTATGAAAACAAAGTGTAGACTTTGGCAGAACGGCTCGATGGTCGTAAGGCTAATGAGTACAGATGGATTTCAAAAGGAAGACGGACAATGATGGTAAATGTCACCATTAAGAAAACTCGACTTGTCGTTAAGATGTTTTCCGACAAGTTCAAGGAGTTGACTACGATGAGATTTTCTCACTCGTAGCGATGCTAAGAGTCTGTTGGAATTATATTAGCGATTACTGCATTATTTATGAAATCTTGCAGATAGGATGTCAAAACATTGTTTCCTCGACGATTTTAATGAGGAAAGGTTGTATGTGATACAACCGGAAGGTTTTGTCAATCCCGAAAGATGTTAATAAGTATGCAAAGCTCCAGCAATCCTTCTAAGGACTGGAGTGAGCATCTCAGAGTTGGAATGTATGCTTTGATGATGATCAAAAATTTTGGGTTTGTACAAAGTTTATGAGAAACTTGTATTTCCAAAGAAGTGAGTGGGAGCACTATAGAATTTCTGATGAGTATATGTTGTTGACATATTGTTGATCAGAAATGACGTAGAATTTCTAGAAAGCATATAGGGTTATTTTGAAAGTGTTTTTCAATGGAAAGCCTGGATTAAGCTACTTGAACATTGAGCATCAAGATCTATAAGGATAGATCAAAATGCTTAATAATACTTTCAAATGAGCTCATACCTTGACATGATCTTGAAGGTGTTCAAGATGGACCAGTCAAAGAAGGAGTTCTTGCCTGAGTTGTAAGGTACGAAGTTAAGACTTAAAGCTCGACCACAGCAGAATAGAGACAAAGGACGAAGGTCGTCCCCTATGCTTAAGACGTAGGCTCTTCAGTATGCTATGCTGTGTACCGCACCTGAAGTGTGCCTTGCCATGAGTCAGTCAAGGGGTACAAGAGTGATCCAAGAATGGCTCACAGGACAGCGGTCAAAGTTATCCTTAGTAACTAGTGTACTAAGGAATTTTCTCGATTATGGAGGTGGTAAAAGAGTTCGTCGTAAAGGTTACGACGATGCAAGCTTGACACCTATCCGGATAGCTCTGAGTAGAGAGACCGGATACATATAATGGAGCAATAATTTAGAATAGCTCCAAGTAGAACAGTTGTTTGGAATAGCTCCAAATAGAGCGTGGAAGCTGCATCTAGGAGATGACATAGAGATTTGTAAAGCACACACGGATCTGAAAGGTTCAGACCCGTTGACTAAAACCTCTCTCACAAGCAACATGATCAAACATAAAACTCATTGAGTGTTAATCACATAGTGATGTGAACTAGACTACTGACTCTAGTAAACTCTTGGGTATTAGTCACATGGCGATGTGACCTGTGAGTGTTAATCACATGGCGATGTGAACTAGATTATTGACTCTAGTGCAAGTGGGAGACTGTTGGAAATATGCTCTAGAGGCAATAATAAATAAGTTATTATTATATTTCTTTGTTCATGATAATAGTCTTTTATTCATGCTATAACTGTATTATCCGGAAATCGTAATACACGTGTGAATACATAGACCACAATATGTCCCTAGTGAGCCTCTAGTTGACTAGCTCGTTGTGATCAACAGATAGTCATGGTTTCCTGGCTATGGACATTGGATGTCGTTGATAACGGGATCACATCATTAGGAGAATGATGTGATGGACAAGACCCAATCCTAAGACTAGCACAAAAGATCGTGTAGTTCATTTGCTAGAGCTTTGCCAATGTCAAGTATCTCTTCCTTCGACCATGAGAGCGTGTAAATCCTGGATACCGTAGGAGTGCTTTGGGTGTATCAAACGTCACAACGTAACTGGGTGACTATAAAGGTGCACTACAGGTATCTCCGAAAGTATCTATTGTTTTATGCGGATCGAGACTGGGATTTGTCACTCCGTGTAAACGGAGAGGTATCTCTGGGCCCACTCGGTAGGACATCATCATATGCGCAATGTGACCAAGGAGTTGATCACGGGATGATGTGTTACGGAACGAGTAAAGTGACTTGCCGGTAACGAGATTGAACAAGGTATTGGATACCGACGATCGAATCTCGGGCAAGTAACATACCGATAGACAAAGGGAATTGAATACGGGATTGATTAAGTCCTTGACATCGTGGTTCATCCGATGAGATCATCGTGGAACATGTGGGAGCCATCATGGGTATCCAGATCCCGCTGTTGGTTATTGACCGAAGAACGTCTCGGTCATGTCTACATGTCTCCCGAACCCGTAGGGTCTACACACTTAAGGTTCGATGACGCTAGGGTTATAAAGGAAGTTTGTATGTGGTTACCGAATGTTGTTCGGAGTCCCGGATGAGATCCCGGACGTCATGAGGAGTTCCGGAATGGTCCGGAGGTAAAGATTTATATATGGGAAGTCCTATTTTGGCCACCGAAAAATGTTCGGGATTTTTCGGTATTGTACCGGGAAGGTTCTAGAAGGTTCCGGAGTGGGGCCCACCTGCATGGGGGGACCCACATGGACGTGGGTAGGGGGGGCAAGGCCCCACACCCCTGGTCAAGGCGCACCAAGATCCCCCCTTAGAAGGAATAAGATCATATCCCGAAGGGATAAGATCAAGATCCCTAAAAAGGGGGGATAACAATCGGTGGGGAAGGAAATAATGAGATTTCTTTCCTCCCACCTTGGCCAACGCCCCAATGGACTTGGAGGGCAAGAAACCAGCCCCTCCACCCCTATATATAGTGGGGAGGCGCATGGGAGCTATAGACGAAGTTCTGGCGCAGCCCTCCCCCTCTCACAAGTACTCCTCCTCTCCCGCGGTGCTTGGCGAAGCCCTGCAGGATTGCCACGCTCCTCCACCACCACCACGCCGTTGTGCTGCTGCTGGATGGAGTCTTCCTCAACCTCTCCCTCTCTCCTTGCTGGATCAAGGCTTGGGAGACGTCACCGGGCTGTATGTGTGTTGAACGCGGAGGTGTCGTGCGTTCGGCACTTGATCATCGGTGATTTGAATCACGACGAGTACGACTCCATCAACCCCGTTCACTTGAACGCTTCCGCTTAGCGATCTACAAGGGTATGTAGATGCACTCTCTTTCTACTCGTTGCTGGTCTCTCCATAGATAGATCTTGGTGACACGTAGGAAAATTTTGAATTTCTGCTACGTTCCCCAACAGTCTGAAGGGAGCCGACGATGCGATACTTGTTGCAATAGAAGAGGCACGATCAGGGGTGTTCCAGCCCAACAGAGAGAACGACGAGCTTACGCATGCCCTGGGAAATCCTGAACACCCGGGAAGAACACGAGGCAAGGGCGCTATTCCGTGGTATGAGGGGTTCTCAGACTGGAACACCGACTACCGAACCCGTGCGAGAAAGAAGATTGCGGAGGAGAAGAAGAGGAAGATGGAGGAGGAGCAGAGGAAGCGGGACTATGAACGCCTTCAAGGCCTAGAAGCAAGCCAAGCGGAATTGGTAGTCAAATTCCAGCGGCAGCAAGAGCAGATCGACTCACTTACCCAGCAAAGGGGGTCTCAGCAGCTGCAACAGCTTGCGAATGATCCAGCATTGGATAGCACCGCCCCATCCATGCCGAGAAGCAGCATGGGTTCCGCCCGAACGACGCAATGCTGGGTAGGTACCCCGTGATGACATCACGGAGAACACTAGCTGCGAGCTACACGTCAAAATGAAGAACATATCCATGAAGGTGGCGGACGCCGTTGCTTTTACAAATCCCCCCAAGGCAACCTTCCATTGCAACCCGATTCCAGTGGGCTATGCTCGTGTCTTGGTTGATGAGGTGGTGGACCCATATTCGGAGCTAGAGCTTGACTATCCTGGAGGTGACAACGAGCGCTTTCTCGGAGATTTCAAACATCGTATCATCCTATGGAAAAAGGATTGCATCATCATTCGAAGGCCACCGACACCGCGTCAGCCGACTCCTCGTCGAAGTACGCCACCGAGTCAGCAGTCTCCCGCTCCTGCAAGGCCACCAAGTCCGGCAAAGTGTCAGGCCACTCCTCCTCCAAGTCCGGCAAAGTGTCAGGCCACTCCTCCTCCTCCAAGTCCGCCACAGCGTCAGACATCCACTCCTCCTCCAAGTCCGGCACAACCTCAGGCCACTCCTCCTCCAAGTCCGGCACAGCTTCAGGCGGCCACTCCTCCTCGTCCAACTCAGCCCCATCAGCCGTCTCCGCCGCCTCAGCAATCACAGAAGAGACACCCCGCAGCTATGGTGCGTAGTGGTACGAGTCGAGGTAGTACAGGAAGTACAGGCGGAGGCAAGCGATATAAATATGGTCCAAGCCTCACGCCTCTTCCGCAGAGGGCTTATGACAGGTCCGAGGAGGAAATCGCAGCCATATCGAAGTCCGAGGTGAAAGCCCATTTTGCACCGAAACCGCCACCGCCGCCAAGGGAGAAAGTGCCTGAGGAAACGATTGACCACTTCATTCGTATGGCTCAACCACCAGCTCCCAAGCCTGTTGACACAGACTATGAGCGCCACATCAGGAAGTTAAATCGAGCACGTCTACGTAAGGAGGCGAGCTCGGGATCGAGCAAACAAGAAGCAGCTGTCAA
The DNA here is from genome assembly GCF_002162155.2 of Triticum dicoccoides. NCBI lineage: Eukaryota > Viridiplantae > Streptophyta > Magnoliopsida > Poales > Poaceae > Triticum > Triticum dicoccoides. Next base: position 7,753,301 of record NC_041393.1, read on the forward strand.
AAAATGCGGGAAAACCATTCCCCAGCTGGGAGAACAGGCGGCGCAATCGATCCCCTTGCTTGTTGTGCCAACAACACGTGACAGTACGCGCGCCCAATATTATTGTGGGCAAACAGTTTACGTTCCTGAGGTGGACAATGTGGTAATAATGGAGGAGCATATAATGCAGGCTGAAGTTCTCAAAATCACTGTTGGACAACTCCTCGAGATCGAGCCCATGCCTGTGCTTAGAGAGGATGAAATAAAACGGAAATATGTCCGGGGCCAACCTTTGGTCGAGCCAGACAAGGTCAAGAACCTCCCAACGAGAATGTATGAATTGCACGAATGGTACATGAACATTACCAAGATTTCCGATCGATTTTCCCTCATGGTGAATGTCAAGAAGGAGCATTACTACCATGAGAAAGCTGTGTCCGTTGAGTATTCTGAACTGTTTCAGTTATACAATCAAGACGCAGTCGACAAATCTGTCGTCAGTTGCTATTGTCTGTAAGTGATTTCTTTCTGTAATTTAAGTCTCAAGCTAGCTGTAGTGATCCTTTTGATCAATCATTACCTGTAATTATCCTCACTATATTCTTTTCTGTGGTATTATATGCAGGATGAAGATGTATGAAATGAGAAAAGGTGGACGCTATGGCATTGGGTTCATTGACCCAAACACCGTTAATGAATACACATGGAAAATAGATGCACGTCATCAAAAGGCCGTAGAGGACAGCATGCTAGAGTTCTTGAAGCGCCTCAAATACAATGAAGATATACTACTTCCTTACAACTTCCAGTGAGTCGCACTGTCTTGTACGACACATTCTCTGTTTTTGCCTACTAGCTAGCTACATGTTTTTGCTTACATATGCCCGCTTAATTAAGACATGCAAACGTGTGTGCATGCAGATTTCACTGGGTCTTGTGTATCATTAAAGTTGACGCCGGAACAGTTGAAATACGGGACTCACTACTCAAAAAAAACTGACTATAACATCTTGTTTGGGATAGTCAACAGGTAATTTCAATCATTATTAACTATATATCTTGGCCTATTTAGTTCGTCATTTCATGATATGAACTATTTAATAACCCCTTTATTCATTTTCTTTGTCGGCGGACAGGGCTTGGGCAAGGTTCATCAGCGTCACGGAAGGCGAATGGAAACAAAAGCTTCAATGGGGAAGACCCAAGGTAAGTAATTAAGTAGTACTAGCTAGCTAGCTAGCTGCCATCTCTTTAATTATCATGCTTGATTAATTATTATCTGATCTAATTACATTCTCGTAAAGGCCCTGAAGCAGGCGCAGGGGACTGATCTTGTGCATTCTGTGTTTGCGAGGACATTCGCATGATGGCATCCGAAAGGAGCAGATCTCAAAGACAGGAATGGGTACGCTTGTCAAAACACTATTCACAATTTTTACACCATTATCGATATCTAGTCACATAACTAATACACATGCATATTGATCTCCTTCTTAACAGTTCAGAGAGGTGCGGGAGAAGCTCCTAGAAACGGAGCGTGTAGAAGCACTTCAAGAGGAAATAGCGGGATTTTTGCTCGACCAGGTCATAAATCCGAAGGGAGAATACTATTACCCGCTACCGCCCTCATGAAAACCACTTCCAATTGTCATCGTGCTCCGAAGGCACCAATTAGGCTAATGCCACTGGCTCCGAAGGCAACATGCATATGTAGGAGAAATTGTATATAGCTATACATGTGTGTATGTGTGAATTAATTAATATGATGGTTTGTGAGACATTGATGATATATATATATATACATGATTGGTTCTACTAGAAATTCTATATATATATATATATATATATGCATGACATGTACAATGTGTAGTATCGTAAAATACCAGCAAACGAAAAAGAATTAAAATGGAAACACAAAATTAAATGAAAAAGAAATCATAAAACTAAAAACCCCCCAAACCTTATAGTACTGGTTGGTCTTACCAACCGGTACTAAAGGGCTCCAGGCCCCTGGAGCTGGCTCGTGCCACGTGGTTTCCTTTTAGCACCGGTTCGTGCTGAACCGGTACTAAAGGGGGAGGGGGGCTTTAGTGCCCACACTTTAGTGCCGGTTACGGAACCGGCACTAAAGGACCTTACGAACTGGTGCTATTGCCCGGTTCTACACTAGTGTTGGCTTCTGACGTGTAGCCATAAATTGTGCCATACAATATGGCGTCAGCCACCAAGCCAGCCTCTTTTTGTTCGAACCGTTGAAACAGACTAGCACTTGCGCTAGGTACCTATTCAAAGTTGTAGATTTGTTTCTAATTTCGTCTTGAGAGGCAAGTGGTTTCTGGTTTCTTCAAAACCATGAACCTCTTAGTATGTGGGTGTACACTTTCCTGAAAACTGTGTGCCCATATCTCATATCTTGCAATGTATACGTGGGTGGTACACTGTCTTCAGAACTGTGTGTTTATTTCTGGGTAGAGCTATCCAATTGAATCTCGACAATTTACCATGTAACTTGTGAATGGTACACTTAATCTATTAAAAGTTGTGTGCTCATACCCAAAAGAAAAAATTGTGCTCAGTGGAGCCATCCAATTGTATCTCGTCATGTGACAATGTAACACGTGGGTAGTACACTTTCTTCATAACTGTGTACTTATATTTTGGTACAACTGTCTAATTGTATATTAACATGGAAGGCGACAAACGGCATGACTTTCTCTCGAGAATCGAGGTACGTCTTTTGATGCCATTATTGCACGTTTGATGCTCTAACGTGTAAGATTTCAAATCTTACAGCTTAAGAAGTCATAGATCCACCACAACCAATAAACTCGGTTGCGTCTTGTTAGCTAATCTAGTCGCTAAGAATAAACTTGTAGTAGTTAGTCTGTTTCCAGCGTAGTTTGTTGGTCAAGAGTCGCGACTTGTGCGTGCCTTGCATGTAGGCTGCATGGGCCTGTAGCACGATGTGACCACGTCACATTAGCCCATGCATTTAGCTGGGGTGGTTTAGCACGACGCGAACTCGTGGGATGGCACGAGCGGTCAGGGTCGTGGCGTAGAGGTAGGAAGCTACCGGCCACTCCGTTTCCCTTTGTACCCAATAAATAGACGAAGTAAAAATGAGAAAAGTCGCACAGTTGAACGCGACGCAAAAACCACGGAGTCTTTCCTTGTGTGATCGAGTGATTAGCGTAGATTAGACTTGACACGTCTTTGGCACGAAAACCTTTGTTCGCACAGAAATACCTGAATTTCAGTTTCTTTTCAATCAATTTCTCGCTTATGGTGGTTACAATATTGTCTGAAGTTTGTATTTCAGACATCTGGGAAAAGTTTGTTGCTTGTGGTTTTCAACGGATAATAATTGTAGCCGCACTTATTGAGGTGGGTGTCGCAGGAACATTGTCATATGGTGCTAAAGGTAAACATCCCAGTCATAAAAGGTTAGCTAGTAGTATCATGTTGTTTAAGGTTGCTAGATTGATGAGCACACATATGTATTAGCTAACTTTCCACTTGGCTCATCCAAAAAAGGACAGTTTTAAGGTTAGTAAGTAAAGTGGCCACAGAGCACGATGCAAAAAATGTGCAGTCCACGCAAGGGACGGCGTTCCGATCTCGTTTAGAGACAGTAATGGATTAGATTAGAGTAAAGATGATTCTGTCCCAGATTTGGTGCTCTGAGTCATGGCACCACTTGATCTTTAGTATGTAGTCCTTAATGATGCAGCCACTCTGATATGATCTGGTTTGATTCTTTCTTTTTGCTCTTGCATCAGCTCAGTTGTGTGTACCTTCAGGTGTTTTGGGATGAGTGGACAAAGCTGGAGGCACCGATTCTCCCTGCTGCTTTCTTGCTTCTCCGGTTAAATTAATTAATTAAAGCATTTTGCTATTCCCATCTCAATTATTAGCACTTTCAAAAAAAAGTCGAAAAGGGGGATAATCCCCGGACTCTGCATCGGGTGATGCATGCAACTCCAAAATTGAAGAATATACATACATCGTGAAAACATTTTGAACAAGCTAAGCAGTACATGATCAAGAGTTCAAGACAACTATATGCAGGAACCATATTCTAGAGGATGATCAGCCAAATTTGGACTGAGACACAGCCTAGACTCCTACGGGAGGCAACAGTGAGGAATTTTGCGTGATAGGTGAAAGCATGGCGTAAAACCTTAAGTGGACATATATAATGAATCAACACCCAGCACAACATTTAATGCGTTTTGCAAATGAAAAGCCTGTATTAGCTTCATTTTATTGATTATTTTGAAAAGGTTTGGATTTTATTAGCTCGAAATAAAGCATTAAGAGAATACAAACACGATGAGCACACACGCGACCTCTGCGTAGTTAGGATGCACACAGTCAACATCAACATACACACACAAAAAACACGCCTATAAATAGCAATGTCATATAAGACCAAAGCTATGCATGCCGGAAAAAATAAATAAATAAAATAAAAAATCCAAAGTGACCAAATCCAGAGTAAATTGCATAAAACCACCACTTTGAGGGCTAGCTTTGCGAAAAACACTAGGGTACAGTCCCTGTTCAAGAATTCATCCGATTAACCAGTTAACTTGCCGATTAATCCCTACTCGTAGGGTCACCGAGTAGCCTATAAACCGATAAATCGTCCGATTATTTGATTAAATGGCCGATTAACTTGCCGATTAGCCGATTAATCCCCTACTCATCAGCCAACCGAGCAACTACCAGTTAACGATTTCCTCAACAATGGGTACAGTTTCTCTACAGAAAGCACCACGTCTTGCGTAATTCTTTTGCAAAATCCACTGATCGGCGGATCAGGCCGCGTTAAGTGAGTTTATGATAGTTGGGGCCCATTTTTTGCCCACGTGGCGTAACTTTTTATGCGGGGTGGTTTTCAATCTAAAATTACAAACTAGACCCTACAATTTTACATAGACACCCCTAAATCAAAATTGAAAAACGCAATTAGACCCACGCTCCTCCTCCGCGGTGGACCACTACTCCCCGGCGAGGATCTGGATCGGGGTCACCTTCCTCCTCGCGCGCCTGGCCGGCCTTCTCGCGCGCCTGGCCAGTCTCCTCGCGGCCACCCTTGCGGACGCCGTGCCGCTGGGCCCTGGGACGGGAAGGACACCGTCGCCGTCGCCGCGCACCTCGACACCGGCGTCGCGCTCCTGGACGCCTGCAACACCATCGCCGCCCACGTCGTCCTCCTCCATCGGTGCCACCTCCTCTCCCGCCTCGCGGTCCACCATGCCTCGCCGTCACCCCAGTCACTGTCGTCCCTCAGCCGCTTGCGCGCCGCGCTGGACGACCGCGACGGCCGCAGCGCACGAGGCACTTCCTCCCCTACCCTCCCAGCGCTCCTTCCATCCCGTTCGTCGACCCGCCTCGCGGCGGCCGCGGCCATCAGCTCACCGTCGTCATGCGCGTCCTCGCCATCAACGTCGTCTCCTCCCTCGCCGCAACAGCCGCGACCACCATCCTCACAGGCGGGGTCGCACTCAACGTCAGCTTGCCCCTGGTCTCCGGCCTGCTCAAAATCGGGAACGAGATCGTCTCTCGTGGGTGTGTGTGGGGGGGGGCATGACGGCGGTGTCCCGGGGAGGGAGGGGCGGCGCCGAGCTCGTCTCCCGGCTGCGGATGGAGTGAGGGTGTGGTTGGAAGGCCTGAAATGTAGTGGAGAGAATGTAGGAGGACGTTTTTGCATTAAACCTAAACAAGTATGCCACATAAGCAGAAAACGGGCCCCATCTGTCATAAACGCTCTTAAACGACCCAGATCCGCCGATCAGTGGATTTTGCAAAAGAATTACGCAAGACGTGGTGCTTTCTGCAGAGAAACTGTACCCTAGTGATTTTCGCAAAGCTAGCCCTCAAAGTGGTGGTTTTATGCAATTTACTCCCAAATCATGATCGGCAAACTACATGAAAGACCATATCCGCACCAACGATCTCGAGACACCGTATGGGTGACAAGGTTCTTCAACATCAACGCCTTCAGGAAGGGAGCGACGCTCAATCGCCGCGGTCACCGGATCCAGCCAGTCAAGGCCAGAATCTTGGTTTTCACCCTAACAGTCTGAGCATATCCGAGCAATGCCTTTAATAAGGTAATGATGTATAACTATCGCCCCGGAGCTCGATACCGGATACTCAAGAAGCACCACCATCGACGTCACAAATGTATTGCCGCTACATGCGATGCATCGCAGCACAACCATTCATCTGCGTCAAGCCTACCATCCATAGTTTGCATCTCATCGGTAAAGTCAACCATTGGATAGTATGGAGAGATGAACTACCCGAATATCTTTGGATGTCCACCGCCGCCGTGAATCCACCGTCCACGAGAGGTCGCTGCACCACCACAGTCTGCAGCCACCGCTGCTTGACCGACCAAGATCTAGATCACCCTCACCACCCGAGGTATCGCGTGCTGAGGGCATCTCCAGCCGTTGGCCCCCCAGGAGGGGCAAAAAATCGCCCCCTGGGGGCGCACCGGCGCTAAACCGCGCACTGGGGGCGTGATGCCCCCCAGTCGCGGCGCCCACGGTTAGTCAAAAAAGTCAAATACGGCGCAAAAACGACTCAAATTTAACGCAAACATCGGCGAGTTCGTTCAAACTTAAACATATTTTACAAAAAAAAGAAAAAAACTACTGCGGGCTACCCCCGCCGTCTCCCTCGCCGCCTGCCTCGCCGCCCGCCCACGCGGTTCTACATGCCGAGGAGGCTGTAGAACCGCGTGTAGTCACCGCCGTCGTCGTCATCGTCGTCGCCGCCCCCGCCTACGCCTCCGCCGTCCCTGCTGCATCCCTCCCCCGGTTGGCGCGGCGGGTTGGACGGTCCAGGGGCGTCGTCGTCGTCGTCGTCGTCGCTGTCGAGGACCACAATGTCGTGCTCGTCCTCGCGCCCACGCTTGCGGGCGGTGATCTCCTCCAGGGCCCGGCGCTGCCGGACCATCTCGTCGCGGAGGTAGTCGTCCCGCGCCCACCGCATGGCGTCATCGTCGGAGAAGCCGCGTCGGGCTATCTCCTCGTACTCCGCGGGGAGGCCGGGCTCCGGCTTGGGCTCGACGAGGACGAAGCGGACGCCGGTGGGTGGAGAGGCGTTGGCGCCGATGCGGACGCCGGAGCTGCGGGTGCGCGCGCTGACCAGTGTGTCCTGGGGCTCCGGCTTGACGGGGCGGAGGCAGGGCGAGCCGCCAGACGAGAAGGAGGACCCCCCGGTCTCCATGCGCCTCGGGGTCCAGGAGCTTCCCCGGCGGCGTGAGAAGGAAGGGGGAGCGGGGTACTCGAGGCGCGGCGTGTTGCCGCCCTCGATGTACTCGAGGACGGCCTCCAACGTGCTCCCGGGCACACCCCACCACCGATGCTGGCCGGCGGCGTTGAGCCTGCCGGAGGGCAAGACACGGTTGGTGGCCACGAGCTGCTGGGCGTGACGGCGGCGAAAGTAAGGGTCCCAGAGCGGGCTGTCGGGGACGTATCGTGGCCCCTCCCTCGCCACACGCGGCAGGTTCGAGCGGGTGCGTGCGATCCCCGCACGCTGCGCCGCGCCGGTGGGTACCGGGGGCACCGGCATGCCGCCCGCGCTGATCCTCCACGCCCGGGCACCCGCATGTCCGGCGGGACCGGGTACTCGGCCTCGTAAAGGAGGCGAGCCTCGTCTTCATGAAGATGGCGGCGGCCGAAGCCGTTCGCCGCCGCGCCGTCGCCTGGGAAGCGCTCGGCCATGGGTGTGAACTGGAGACGGCGAAAGAGAGGAGAGGAGAGGGAGGAACGACGACAGCGGGAGAGTGTGAGTCGCCGAGTGCGCCGGGGCGCGTCATATATAGGCCAAGGCGCGCGTGCCACCGTGTGTACGCGTGGCGGGCGAGGGAGGGCGAGGGACGCGCGTCGTCTGGTCTTCACTACGCCGCCCGTGAGGCATCAATGGTGCAGGCTGACCGGCGCGGCAGCGCGCGGCAGCTTTGGCATTGATTCACCGCGGGAAACGAGGCGATGAGGACGACGAAGGGCCGAGAAGAGAGCCGTGTCGCTGACGCGGCGGGCCCGTGACTTTTTCGCGCCAAAACAGTTCGCCCGGCGCCCCCGGACGCCCCCCAGCGCGCCGGGTTCGGGCTGGGTCCGTCGGCGCTGTTTTCGGCCCAAGCCGCGAAAATCGGGTTCCTGGGAGCGCGACTGTGCCGTTTTTTCGACGCCGGCGCGAAAAAAACGCCTGGAGAGGCCTTCCTGCGGGCGCGGCTGAAGATGCCCTGACGAGGGGAGACCAAGCCGACATGTAGCGAACCCTGGACCAAGCATTGCCGGAGGACGTGCGCATCCACTAGAACAAGTCCATGTGATGCAGCAGCACCCCAACCACTGGCCACGCATGCGCGCATGCACGCCCCCACCGCCACAGCATGAACCAGCCACCAGGGACCGCTGCAACCACGTCCAGCCAGCCGTCGAGCCCTTGCCACCGTGAGAGGAAACCCCGCCACCGCCATCGGCCGCACGAGCCTCTCTCGACGCCGGCGCGACAGGAGGAGGAGGAGGAGGGAGGAAGTGTGGCGGCGATTGGGTTTGTGGAGTCACGCCCAAGCCGCGCTTGGTAAGCTATTTATTATTTGCACCATATCAAGATGATGCAACTATATAAAGGTTCAACTCCTGGCTTATGCATCTTTGTATGAAACTATTAGGAAAAATTCTGGAAAAAACCTTGATTTTGTAATCAAAGTCTGAAATGAATCTGAACTCCAAATCCCTAAAATCAGCAACCCCTTGTCTAATCCCAGCTTATCCCAGCCCTTTTTGGCTGAGAAGGCGTTTGTCTCCGTCGGGATTGCACACATGATGGAGATTCGGGGAAACCAATTAGTTTTTTTTTTCGGGGAAACCAAATAGTTTTGCAGTGGGAAAGCATGCTAACTATTTTAGTGAGATCGATGGAGACCTACCAAGGTGGTCGCTCAGTCTTCAGTGCATGCACGCGTGCTCATACCCAAAAGAAAAAAAAATGTGCTCAATGGAGCCATCCAATTGTATCTCGTCATGTTACCATGTAACGAGTGGGTAGTACACTTTCTTCATGCCTGTGTACTTATATCTTGGTACAACTGTCCAATTGTATATTAACACAGTCGATATGAAAGACGACAGACGGCATTGACTTTTTCTCGACAATCGAGGTACGACTTTTGATGCCAATATTGAACGTCTGATGCTCTAACGTGCAAGACTCCATATCTTATGGATTAAGGAGTCATAGATCCACCACAACCAATAAACGCAGTTACGTCATTGGTACGAATCGGCCACATCAGCGCAACCTTTGCTTGCCCATAAGACTAGCCACAATGGGTAGTAACATACACTAGTAACATACACATATCCCTAGACTATGTTACTACGTTCATTGTGGGTAGTAACATAAGTGTGGTAACATGTAAAGCTTCATTTATTAGGTTATAGACTCATATTGCATTGGGACATGTGATGTTACAGTAACTAGCTAAGTTACTATAACTATCTCTCTCCTCATTAACTCACTGCCACATAAGCAAATTTGCTGAGTTGGACTCGAAGTTACTGCTGAAGTTACTCCCACTATGGCTAGTCTAAATACCTGAATTCCAGTTTCTTTTCAATCAATTTCTCCCTTATGGTGGTTACAATATTGTCTGAAGTTTGTATTTTAGACACCTGGCAATCGTTTGTTGGTTGTGATTTTTAACGGATAATAATTGTAGCCATATTTATTGAGGTGGGTGTGGCAGGAACATTGGCATTCGGGTGCTAAAGGTAAACATCCAAGTTATACAAGGTTAGGTAGTTGTACCATGTTGTTTAAGGTTGCTAGATTATGAGCACACATATGTACTAGCTAGCTTTCCACTTGGCTCATCCAAAAAAGGACAGTTTTAAGGTTAGTAAGTAAAGTGGTCAGAGGACGATGCAAAAAATGTGCAGTCCACGCGAGTGACGGCGTTCCAAGTTCAATGGTTTTAATTAGATTTTATTTATTTATTTTTTGCATGCTTCTCTTTTTATTTTGGGGGGTTTTTGGTTTTTATTTTTATTTTTTATTTTACTTACTTCAATTCATGATGATTTTTTATTGATGTCATCATTCTCCAAAAAATAATTATTTATAAATTTGATATTTCTAATAATTGGTTAACTTTTCAGAAATATAAAATAAAATGTGTGACCATTTTTGTGAAAAAACATTGTCTAACCTTTTTTGTTCAAAGAAAATTCAACTAGTTTCTTCCTGTTGGTCAAACGACAGCAGCACGTGAGGGGGCTCATGAGAAAAAGCGGGCACCTTTTATGGAATATTTGGAAACGCGAGCAGGGCGGGAGAGCTTATTTGGCCAGTCCAGCCGCGCATTTTAGGAGTTCATCTCTCGCTCTTGACATGAGGCCAGTACATGGAGCAGGAAGCACTTTATCACTCGTCATGCGAGATGGAACCCTCCCCCCGTCCCCCCAATCGCCTCAAGCACTTCCTTTACTATAGGATACCTTGTGCGCTGCAATGGAAAGTACTTAATGAAAATTTGAGTTGTTAACATGAGAACCAAAATTAAAAATACATATGTATAGTTGTGACGATATGTATTGAATATAAGTAGAATAATTAAATGGCAAACGCTTTCCCATGCATGCATGAATGTTGCGGCGGGTCTTTCGTCAAGCATGATTGCATGTTGAGGTGGGTCTTATCCCATTCATAATTATATCTGTGAGGTAGCATGCTTGCATGTTTAAATAAATTAGTTGGTGAGCATGACTTTCTTAGAGGTGGATCTTATCTCATTCATAATTGTGAGCTGAGGCGGCATGCTTGCATGTTGACATAAATAAATTAGTGAGGATGACTCTCTTAGGTATGTAGGATGGTCGGTACAGCGCGAAGGAGCACTGTTTTTTTCCAATTATTTTTCTATATATTTCTGAAATGGAAAATATACTATTTAAATTTGAAAATAGATTCTCGTGTGTTCAAAAAACATTCACGAAAATTTTAGAAAATGTTGATAGAAAAACATTGTTGACTTTTGAAAAAATGTCAAACGCTCCAAAAAGTTGTTTGTTTTATTTTACGATAAATGGTCCAACTTAATAAATGTTCACGTAATTAAAAACGATGTTCCAAAAAGGTATGCAATGTAAGAAAAATGTGTTTGTAAGTTTTAAAGAATGTTCCATACCATTCAAAAAAATGTAGGTGACATTTATAAAAAGTTAGCACCTTCCAACAAAATGGTCATTACATTCACAAAAAATGATTACGCAACATAAAAAAATATTCATGCAATATAAAAAAATTAGTACCATTTTAAAAGTTGTCGGTGACATTTAGAAAAATGTCCAAGGACACAAAACAATGACATTTTTAAAAATATTCATTTATTGTAGAAAAATCTTTCATACCAGTACAAAAAAGGTCACCATTATTTGAATTTGCAACAAATTTGCAGAAAAAATGTTTCAAATATATATTTAAGAATATTCAATGTGTATCGAAAAATGTAACTCGTGTATAAGAAAAATGTAAAAAAATGTATTTAAAAAATTAAACATATATTTAAAGAAATAAAAGCAAAAACAAAGAAAACCAAGAAAGAAAAACTAACACACAAAAAACCAAAAACAGAAGAAAAGGAAAACCAGTAAAAGAGGAAATAAAACGAAAAACAAAAAGAAGGTAACAAAACACAACAAAAATAGATGAAAACAACACATAAAAATCAGTCATAGAAGTTTCGCTGGAAACCACTCCCTCTGCACCAGCATAGACGAGGAGGGGAGGAGCCCAGGCCTGGGAGGTGATATATCTTCCTTAGAGCGAGACAACGGTTCGTCTCGCGTCATTTTGTTTCCTCAATGGGACGGCTCAGTTAGGTTCTTCCTTGCGCCCACGTTTCTATTCTGTTTTTTTTCACGCTTTTTTAGGGTTTTTATTCTTATTTTACGCTTACAAATATTCTAAATAAATACATTATAAAAAAACTATACATAAAACATTTGAAATAAATGTTAACCAATCATCTGAAAAATGCAACATGTGTATAGAGAAAATGTTTCTCATGTACACAAAAATGTATTTAAAAACATAATCCAACCATTTGAAAGATAATAATACGCAAATATTTTAAAACTATTAATCAATCATTTCAAAAATGTTAACTGACTATGTAGAAAATGTTGAACATATATTGCAAAAATGTTAATATGTTAAACAGATATTTGAAAAATGTTAATCAAGCATTTGAAAAATGTTAATTGTTTGTAGGAAAAAAATGTAGACCAAGTATTAAAAAATTACGAGAACATTTGATCATGTAGTTAGAAAATGTTAATCAACCATTTCAAAAATTGTTTAGAAAGTAGTTGAAAATGTTAATCAAGCATTTGAATAATGTTAAATATGTATAGAAAAAAATACAAATATCATCTTAGAAAAAGTGTTAATCAAGCATTTCGAAAATGTTAAATAAGTATAAAAAATGTTGACAATATAATAAAAAAATTAATCTTGTATTTGAATATTGTTAGTCAAACATTTCAAAATTGTTGAAATGTGCATATAAAAATGTTTACCATGTATTCAAAAAATTTAATCTTTTATTTGTCTAAAATTTTAATTAAGAATCTGAAAAATGTTAAAATAGCTATTGTCAGTGTACTAAAAAATGTTTGACTTGTACTTCAAAAATGTTTGTCAACCATTTTAGTTTTTTTGAAATGTGTATAGAAAAATGGTGGCCATGTATTAAAAAACTAATTTTGTCTTTAGAAAATGTTAATCAGGAATCTGAAAAATGTTTAAAATGTCCATTGAAAAATGTTGACCGTATACTAAAAAACCGTTAAACTTGAACTTGAAAAATGTTTGTCAAGCATTTAAAATTTGTTGAAATGTGAATAGAAAAATGTGGACCATGTATTCAGAAAATGTTAATCCTGTATTTAGAAAAATGATTATTAAGAACTTGAATTTTTTTAAATGTGTATAGAAAAAATATTGACTCTGTACTAGAAAAATGGTAAAATTTGTACTTAAAAAATGTTAACCAAACATTTTAAAATGTGTGTTGAAAAAATATTGACCGTGTACTAAAAATTGTTAAACTTGTATTTGAAAGATGTCAATCATGTATTAGAAAAATGTTTTTGACTTATAGGAGAAATATAGAATGAAAACTAAAACAAAGGGAAAACCAATGAAAACACAAAAAAAACCCAAAATACAAAGAAAACCAAAGCAACAAGTGCAAATAAAATGAAAATCTATAATTCAACCAAAAACTAGAAAAAGAACAAACCTAATAATTAGAAATAGGAAAGGAAAACAATGAAAAAACCAAAGCAACTAATCAAAAGAGTGGAAACAGACAACTCATCAAAGAAAACCGATGAAAAATGAGAAAGAAAGAAACAAAAAAAGCAAAAAATAATGAAAACCAAGAAGAAACAAAGAAAAACATTTATAAAAAAATAAAAATATAAAACCGTAGAAACTTGTAAGGAAAAAAAGAAAAGGCGTAAAAAAGAAACAAAAAAACTGTGAACCAGCGAACAAAGTGCAGCAGGCGAACTTGATTGCGACACTTAGCGTGAAAAAAAAAAGAAATGAGCTGGACAATAGCTACGTCGCAGGGCAAAATTGTGTAGCGAGACAGAAGAAACTCCCGCATAATGTGAGATATAGTCGCCGCGCCCAGGCGTCATCTTTTTTCCTTTGCATGGTAATACGTGTCTCATTTATATAGAATAAAGATCAAGTTACAAGGCACGTAAGCACCGACCATACATGACTGAAAAAATAGAAAAATCCTATGCAAAATACCAGCGCCTGTCCCTTTCCTTCGACACCACCGAAGCGGCCACCAAAGGGTAAAAAGACAGATCACCTCTTCGCCCAAGCTCGACGCGGCTCCATCGCTGATCAGCAGCTTTACGGACCTCCAAAGTAGTTTGCCAAAAGCAAAACCATAGCCGTTGAAAGAATCAGACCGGGGCAACATGTCCCCGGACACGCCATCGAACTTCAGAAGTGACACCCTCGCATGACGACGACGTCGGACAAAGAAACCAGAACTGCCCGCCTTCGACCACAGACCCAACACAAGATACTCCATCTTCCAGCTGTCACTTGCGTAGACAACCGCCTGCGCGTACTCCTGAACGACAAAACCTCCCTGCTCCACCATGACGTCGGAGACAACGCCACAACAACAGGGACAGAGCAGAAGGAGAGACACACCTGATGGAGTCGCCGCCACCGCCTCGTCAACATCATCCATCAACCCCAACGAGACACGATGCCATCAACTCCGAGACGCCGCCACGAAGAACACCGTCGGTGTGGGAGTGAGGTTGAGGCAGATTTATTCGTCCGGGCGCCGCTTCCACCACCCCAACGGCGCACCACGACCTACAAATTCAAAACCTAACTACAGAGCGGAGGAACGCGGTCCACCTCCCTCCTGCCGCCGGAGCAGCAGCGGAAGGGAGAGGGGGCTAGCGCATCGGCCGGTGGAGATCGGAGGAAAAAAATGCCTCGCCCTAGTCGCCTGGCGGCGGCGGCTAGGGTAGGAAACACGTCCGCAGCGTCCACCGCCCAGGCGTCATCTGCTAAGCTCCAAAACAGAGCTTGGCTGTCAACCTACGCCCCAGCTCCTCCCTGGTATTCCTCAATACAGAAACTCCTCCCTGGACCTCTCTACCCAAAGCCTCTACATGACTACGATCTTAGAACATCTCTACCCGATCCCCTAAACGGCTATAGTCACCTAGCCGAAGTAGTAAACTGAATAGAGGAGTAAACTTTTAACTCCACCTAATGGACTCCTGTTTTTAGACGGTCGCCCACCGCTCGAGTAAAAAATTTGCTCCCCTCCTCGGCCGCACCCACCCCATCTCCTTGTCGCATCTACTCCGACACCACCATTGTTGCCACTGCCAGCCAGCCCCGCCACTGTCGGACGCTCCATAGGACCCGCCTCGGTCCTCGCCCACTCGGATTTGGGCCTCTCTCATCGTCGTCAGCGCAGAAATTGGCAGATCTACGGCTATCGCCGCCGCCGTCGGATTTGACACATTTGGCCGTCGTCACCGTCGTCTTTGTCATGGATTGGTCTGGTACCGAACTGCACAAGCCCCGGCAACGACTCTACATTGCATGTGGGTATGGCCTCCTCTTCCGGCCGCTCGGAGCTCACTCGTCGGCGGGACGCCGGTAAAGACATGTGTGTGTATCAAGATTTCGTTCAATAAAATAAAGAAGCATCAAAATTTGTTTTGGTGACCAAAACTGGAATTGATTTGACAAAAGAGTTACTTCATTAGATATAGGAGATCAGTGATCCGGTCAAATAATAGTGAAGTATAAATAATCCATTAAGTTTTAGTCGGTCGGATGCTTCTCTAAATTTTAGGGACAGAGATCGAGTGACATGCCTTCAGCATGTCACACCGTAGCATGGCCCTTGGATCTGGAATGGACAACCCAGATCGAGCACTGTAGCAACAAAACAATGTGAACGTGGTCCTGTAGATGAATCATTGTAGATGTTGTATTGTAGATGTATTGTAGACTTGGTACTATTCATGTCACTCCTGACTAGTCCTGGCCATGGGAAGCCCGGCCCGGCCCGGCCCGACGCTGCCCTCGGGCCGGGCTCGGGCCTAGTTTTTGAGCCCGAAGGCCTGGTCGGGCCGGGCTCGGGCCCGCCGTTTTTGCCATTTTCTGAAGGTCGGGCCGGGCCGGGCCGAAGCCCGACGGGCTTTTACGTGCTCGGGCCGGGCTCAGGCACAGAAACACAGGCCCGATGGCCGGGCCGGGCCCGGGCCTGAGTTTTTTGTGTCAGGCTTGGCTAGGCCCGGCCCGAAGCCCGGCCCAGCCCGAGGTTTGGCCAGGTATACTCCTGACCGCTGGATCATGATCTGATGGAGGGGAGGGGGCAAGGTACCATACTGTTCATGGGTGATATGCCCATGGCATGTCACTGGATCTCAATCCAAATTTTAGGAGATCCCAGGACGAAGAAGAAAATGTCCCTGATGCATTGCACTCGTGAAGGTAGATTATAGGAAGCGGCGCGACGGTAGACGATGTGTTGAGTGGTGACCACGCAGGTAGGATGTAGACAGAAGTGGCTCCCCAGATGTACGACGCCTGTAGTTGTGGGCCTGATTCCCAATGGGCCCACCTGTCAGTGATGGAACAGCATCCTGCCGAACGGCAGAGGACCCTCGTCCGATGTAGACATGTAGTAGTAGTACTGAGCATGCCCACAAGCGCCAGCCTCGCATGGAGTACCATGGAACGGCAACTCAGAGCATCTTCAACCACGTACTTCTAATTCGACCCCTCAAACACCCACCGACGTGTCCGGTCAGTGACCAGTTGTGTCTATTTTGGGCCCCTATTTATCCATCCACGCAGCCACAATTCTCACCTTCTTCCTCATATGTCCGGTTACTTGCACGTGATTGGTGTAAATGAAGAGAGAGAAAGAAAAGAATGACTAAAGAAAGAGAAAATGTGGTCTGGAGTGGGGTTGCGTCCTATGCGACGGATTGACCGGGCGCGTCCGGGCGTGTCCGTGAGCCCTCATATCCTCCCCATATTTGGGATCGCGGACAGCCCGGACATATAGGGAAGATATGAGGGGTCCGGTTGGGTCACTTTTTTCCTTCTCTCTCTTGTCCGGTCACTGACCGGGCGTGTCCGCAGGCATATGAGAGATGGTTTGAGGGATCCTGTCGTAGATGCTCTTAGAGCATCTACAGCCACATATGGCAAATCCGGTGTCTCAAACGCCCGCGGACACGCCCGGGTGTGTCCGCGGGTAGTGACCGGGCATGCCTCAAATTTCCACGGTTGCAGCCGGACATCTCATACTAGATTCTTATATCCATACAAAGACATGCAAAGGGAAATAGAGCCTACGTACTACATCGACCATAGCTACTCCTCGTCGGAGATCACCACGATCTCCGTGACCGGCTCCGGCAGCATGGGCGGCAACTGCAGCTTCGGCTCCTCTGGCTGCTCCGCTCCGGCCTCCTCCACCTCTATCTCTATGTCAGGCTCATCGAAGAGCACGTCGGTCTCCGCCTGCTGCCGCCGGAGGAACGCCCGGTTGACCTCCACATAGGCCTCATCCTAGATGAACTCCAGGATGGCCTGCTGCTCGGCCATCTCGTCGGACTGGACAATAGCGAACTCCGCCTCCACCTACTCCATGTCAAAGACCGGCTGCTCCTCCGCCTCCTCCACCTGCATCGGAGCCATCTCCTCCTCCTCCTCAGGCTCCGGCGAGTCCGGAGGTAGCCCGACAGCGATGCGGGCGGCGCACGCGGCTTCCCTCGCCCAGATGTGTTGTTGGATCGCGTAAAGGCGCTCTGGCGTCAGCATGGCATAGTACGTGATCTTGCTTTGGACCATGGCAGAGTGCCGGAGCATGGACAGAGCGCCGGAGTGGGGGAAGGAGGAGGTGGATGGCCTCAGACTGGCGGCACGAAAGAGGGAGGAAGGGGGTTGGGTTAGAGTTCCGGGGCGTCGATCGGCTTAAATAGCCGGATTTCATCTTGGGCGGCGAGCCAGAGCGGTGCCACGTGGTGTTCACACCGCAGCGACGGGCGCGGCGTCCGTCGGACCGCCGGGTTTCCGGGCGTTTCTATGTGGGCCACGCCATCAGACCGACGTGGCGGGCGTGCCCGGGCGCCCCATATTTAGGCCTGGATACGGGGCGTGCCAGTAAGCCCGGACATTTCAGACTCGTTTGAGAGGCCGTCTGGGTCAAAAAATTGTGACTGGGCGGCCTGCCCGAATGTTGAGACGGGTTTAAGGGGTCCGGCCCCTCGCTGCGCCCAGAGGAGGGCCATGTGGTCATCGTTGCCACACCGGATATGGAGGACAACGCGGCGAGCCTCGAATCCCTTGGTGCCTTCCCGTGGCTCGGTGGGAACTGGCCCATGGCCAACGGTGCAGAGATCAAGGAGGCCATCATCGCCCAGTTTGGCATCGAACGTGTCACGGTGGTCCCTCACTACCCTGAAGACTTCTTCGTGCTGTTCGAGTTCCAACACCACCGGGACAGGGTCACCGCGTCGCTGGGGCACTTTCGGCACAACGGCCTTGACATCCACTCCTCCAACTGGCGGCACGACGCCCAGTCCGACGTCGTCCAAGCTGACTACCATGTTCACCTTTGCATTAAGGGCATCCCACTCAATGCCTGGAGCAACTCTGTGGCTGCACAAGTGCTGGGACCGGTCACCTTCGTCCACTACTTCGACATCGCCATGCTCCGTCGAGAAGATGCCTCCTGCCTAAGGCTGTGGGCGTGGTCTGACAACCCGTCGTCCATCCCCAAGGTCCAGCGCGTCACCTTCGCACCGCGGGTGCCCAATGGCCCTGGCGGTGCCCTGTCCACTGCCATTGGCCATCGTGGGTTCCGGCGCCGTGCTATCGTCCACTTGGACTAGCTGGAGGACTTCATGCCAGACGCAAATGGTCAGGTGCCCCGCCACCCTCGCACCGATCCTTTCACATGGATTTACGGGGTGGTTGATGGGGAAGAGAGGCCGAGGGATCCTCTAGATCCGCCACCCCGACGCCGTGAAGACGACGACCACCACCGCAGGGATGATGAACACGACAGGGATGACAGAAGAGGCCGTGACAACGATCGTCATCGCTCCTCTTCCTGGAGGGGCCTCTTTCGCAGCTGCTCTCGAGCTCCTGAGAGGTGGGCGAATGAGGAACGTAGCGGCGACCGTAGCGGTGACCATGGCCGTGGGAGGAACGGCCGTGGCCGAGGGCATGATGGAAGGCGTCGTGCTTGTTCCCTGGACCGGCCACGCCGGCAGGACTCGGCGGATGTCCGAGGGCACTCGCCACCGCCGTCACCTCGAACCACCTCCTGCGACGTCATTCAGATCAAGTATTCCTCTGGTGCTGTTGACTGGTTGCGGCGTGCTGCACCTTGCTTTGCGCCTACTCCCATTCAACCATCACTCAACATCGATGCGGTAGAGTCTAACTCTATTATGCAGACCACGCCTTCCCACTCGCTGGTGATCTCTGATGTGCAATGCACCCCTGTGATGGCGCTGGGCGGGGTGTCCTCTCCGGGGCCAAATTTGGTGATGGGCATGCCTTTGCAGCCTGTTGCTGAGAAGGCACTGGACCCGACACCTTTTCCAGGTTCATGTCTTGTGCTGGCCACTCCAGAGAAGCCTGCTGCTGATCGGCACCAACTAGTCCCGGAAGCTGCTACACCAGAGATGCCTGAAGATGAGGCCACTGAAGATGCTACCACCCCCATATTTGTCCCCTGCGGGTCGGCACTTCTCCCCTCCCCACCAACCTGGACACCACCACGGCCACCTGCCAGGCGGCGCAAGACCCTGGTGGGCGTTGCGAGCTTCAACCTGGGTCATTGCAGCCCGAGGATCCGTGCCAAGAACAAGAGGATGCCCATAGCGAATCTTGCAGAGCGGCTTCTCTGCCAGCGTATGGGCATTGTGGACGAGGGCGAGCAGCTAATCGAGGCGGCTATCAGCAAGTTTGTGCAGTTGTTCAATGGTCGTCTCCCTGACATCACCATTGCAGCTTTACGTGCTCTGTTCAACCGGGACTACGACCTGATGTCAGCGGTGGAGAACGCCTTGATCGAGCATGGTGGAGAGGGAGGTCCGTGTTGGAAATATGCCCTAGAGGCAATAATAAAATGGTTATTATTATATTTCCTTGTTCATGATAATTGTATATTGTTCATGCTATAATTATATTGACTGGAAACCGTAATACATGTGCGAATACATAGACCACAACATGTCCCTAGTGAGCCTCTAGTTGACTAGCTCGTTGATCAATAGATGGTCATGGTTTCCTGACTATGGACATTGGATGTCATTGATAACGGGATCACATCATTTGGAGAATGATGTGATAGACAAGACCCAATCCTAAGCATAGCACAAGATCGTGTAGTTTGTTTGCTAAAAGCTTTTCTAATGTCAAGTATCATTTCCTTATACCATGAGATTGTGCAACTCCCGGATACCGTAGGAATGCTTTGGGTGTACCAAACATCACAACGTAACTGGGTGGCTATAAAGGTACACTACAGGTATCTCCAAAAGTGTCTGTTGGGTTGGCACGAATCGAGACTGGGATTTGTCACTCCGTATGACGGAGAGGTATCTCTGGGCCCACTCAGTAATGTATCATCATAATGAGCTCAATGTGACTAAGAAGTTAGTCAGGGGATCATGCATTACGGAATGAGTAAAGTGACTTGCCAGTAATGAGATTGAACAAGGTATTGGGATACCGACGACCGAATCTCGGGCAAGTAACGTACCGATCGACAAAGGGAATTGTATACGGGATTGATTGAATCCCCGATATCGTGGTTCATCCGATGAGATCATCGTGGAACATGTGGGAGCCAACATGGGTATCCAGATCCCGCTGTTGGTTATTGGCCGGAGAGCTGTCTCGGTTATGTCCGCATGATTCCCGAACCCATAGGGTCTACACACTTCAGGTTCGATGACGCTAGAGTTGTTATGGCAATTAGTATGTGGTTACCGAATGTTGTTCGGTGTCCCAGATGAGATCCCGGACGTCACGAGGAGTTCCAGAATGGTTCGGAGGTAAAGATTTATATATATGGGAAGTCCAGTTTCAGTCACCAGAATAATTTCGGGGGTTACCGGTATTGTATCGGGACCGCCGAAAGGTGTCCGGGGGTCCACCGGGTGGGTCCACCTGCGACGAGGGACTCAATGGGCTAAACAAGGGTGGGAACCAGCCCCTAGTGGGCTGGTGCGCCCCCCCCAAGGGCCCAAGGCGCCTAGGGTTGAAAACCCTAGGGGGTGACGGCGCCTCCCACCAACTTGGGGGGCAAGCTCCTCCCCCCTTGCCCCCCCCCCCTTAGATGAGATCTAAGGGGGCCAGCCCCCTCTCCCTTCCCCCTATAAATAGTGGGGGTGGGAGGGCTGCCATACCCTTCCCCTGGCGCAGCCATTCCCCTCTCCAACTCCACCTCCTCCTCCGTAGTGCTTGGCGAAGCCCTGCCGGAGAACTGCAAGCTCCTCCACCACGCCGTCGTGCTGCCAGAGCCCTCCCTCAACTTCTCCTCTCCCCTTGCTGGATCAAGAAGGAGGAGACGTCCTCGGGTTGTACGTGTGTTGAACGCGGAGGCGCCGTCCGTTCGGCGTTAGATCGGATCTTCCGTGATTTGAATCACCGCAAGTACGACTCCCTCATCCGCGTTCTAGTGATGCTTTTGCTTAGCAATCTTCAAGGGTGTGTTTGGTTCGGGAACCAAGTGGAATGGAATGGCATGGTTACATTCCATTGGAACGGGTCGGTTACGTCTCTGTGTTTGGTAGAAGAAAATAAGTATAATGGAATGATTTTGTTATCCCGCAAGCGAAGCGCCGCAACAGACACAAGCGGCTATCAGACCTAGATCGATCTGCCACCCCATCTTCTTCCCTTGCTTTGCTGCAGTCGAGACTCGAGAGAGGAAGGGACAAGAGAGTCGGCGGTGCAGATCGAGAGGAGGGAGCCGGCGGCGCAGAGCAGGGAGGGGGAGACAAGGAGGAGGCAGCACCGAGAAAGAAGATGCGATAGGTTTCAGGTGAGCGAGAGGAAAGAGCGACCGGTTCCCTGTGATTCCTCCGATTTGGAGGTATCGGCGCGTTCCGCATATAGACCGAGTATTCGTTCGGTGGGAACGACTTGGTTCTGGTTCCACGTACTTACCAAACGCAGGAACGAGGCTCAGGGGCAGGTCTGACCCGTGCTATTCCAGTTCGTTATAGAAACCAAACACACCCCAAAGGTATGAAGATGCTCATCCTCTCCCTATATTGTTGCTAGAATCTCCATAGATTGATCTTGGTGTTGCATATAAAATTTTGAATTATTGCTACGTTCCCCAACAGTGGCATCATGAGCTAGGTCTATTGCGTAGATTCTATGCACGAGTAGAACACAAGTAGTTTTGGGCGTTGGTTTGTTCAATTTGCCTACCATTACTAGTCCTATCTTGTTTCGGCGGTATTGTGGGATGAAGCAGCCCGGACCGACCTTACACGTACGCGAGACAGGTTCCACCGACTGACATGCACTTGTTGCATAAAGGTGGCTAGCGGGTGCCAGTCTCTCCCACTTTAGTCGGATCGGATTCTATGAAAAGGGTCCTTATGAAGGGTAAATAGCAATTGGCATATCACCGTTGTGGCTTTTGCGTAGGTAAGAAACGTTCTTGCTAGAAACCCATAGCAGCCACGTAAAACATGCAACAACAATTAGAGGATGTCTAACTTGTTTTTACAGGGTATGCTATGAGATGTGATATGGCCAAAAGAATGTGATGAATGATACGTGATGTATGAGATTGATCATGTTCTTGTAATAGGAATCACGACATGTCGATGAGTATGACAACTGGCAGGAGCCATAGGAGTTGTCTTAATTTATTGGATGACCTGCGTGTCAATGATAACGCCATGTAATTACTTTAATTTATTACTAACCATTAGCCATAGTAGTAGAAGTAATAGTTGGCGAGACAACTTCATGAAGACACGATAATGGAGATCATGGTGTCATGCCGGTGACGAAGGTGATCATGCCGCGCCTCGAAGATGATGATGAAAGGCGCAAAATGATATTGGCCATATCATGTCACTTTATGATTTGCATGTGATGTTTGTCATGTTTACATATTATTTGCTTAGAACGATGGTAGCATAAATAAGATGATCCCTCATTAAAATTTCAAGAAAGTGTTCCCCCTAAATGTGCACCGTTGTGAAAGTTTGTTGTTTCGAAGCACCACGTGATGATCGAGTGTGATAGATTCTAACATTCGCATACAACGGGTGTAAGCCAGATTTACACATGCAAAACACTTAGGTTGACTTGACGAGCCTAGCATGTACAGACATGGCCTCGGAACACAAGAGACCAAAAGGTCAAACATGAGTTGTATTGTAGATACGATCAACATGAAGATGTTCACCAACGATGACTAGTCCGTCTCACGTGATGATCAAACACGGCCTAGTTGACTCGGATCATGTATCAGTTAGATGACTAGAGGGATGTCTATCTGAGTGGGAGTTCATTAAATAATTTGATTAGATGAACTTAATTATCATGAACATAGTCTAAAATCTTTGCAATATGTCTTGTAGATCAAATGGCCCACGCTAATGTTGCCCTCAACTTCAACGCGTTCCTAGAGAAAACCAAGCTGAAAGACGATGATACCAACTATACGGACTGGGTCCAGAACTTGAGGATCATCCTCATAGCTGCCAAGAAAGCATATGTCCTAGAAGTACCTCTAGGTGAAGCACCCATTTTCCTAGCAACTCAAGACATTATGAACGCCTGGCAGTCGCGTAGTGATGATTACTCCCTGGTTCAGTGCGACATGCTTTACAGCTTAGAAGCGGGGCTCCAAAAGCATTTTGAGCAGCACGGAGCATATGAGATGTTCCAAGAGCTGAAAATGGTTTTCCAAGCTCATGCCCGGGTCGAGAGATATGAAGTTTCCGACAAGTTCTACATTTGTAAGATGGAGGAAAACAGTTCTGTCAGTGAGCATATACTCACTATGTCCGGGTTACACAACCGTTTGTCTGAGTTGGGAGTTAATCTCCCAGATGACTCGGTCATTGATAGGATCCTCCAGTTGCTCCCACCTAGCTGCAAGAGCTTTGTGATGAACTACAATATGCAAGGGATGGAGAAGTCCATTCCTGAGTTATATTCAATGCTGAAATCGGCGGAGGTGGAAATCAAAAAGGAACATCAAGTGAGATGGTGAATAAGACCACTAGTTTCAAGAAAGGCAAGGGTAAAAAGAACTTCAAGGAGGACGGCAAGGGAGTTGCCGCATCCGGTAAATCAGTTGCTGGGAAGAAGCCAAACAATGGACCCAAGCCCGAGACTCAGTGCTTTTATTGCAAGGGAAATGGTCACTGGAAGCGAAACTGCCCCAAGTACTTACCGGACAAGAAGGCCGGCAACACCAAAGGTATATGTGATATACATGTTATTGATGTGTACCTTACCAGTACTCGTAGTAGCTCCTGGGTATTTGATACCGGTGCAGTTGCTCATATTTGTAACTCAAAACATGAGCTGCGGAATAAGCGGAGACTGGCGAAGGACGAGTTGAGGATGCGCGTCGGGAATGGTTCCAAGGTCGATGTGATCGTCGTCGGCACGCTACCTCTACATTTGCCTATGGGATAAGTTTTAAACCTCAATAATTGTTATTTAGTGCCAGCTTTAAGCATGAACATTGTATCTGGATCTTGTTTAATGCTAGATGGCTACTCATTTAAATCCGAGAATAATGGTTGTTCTATTTATTTGAGAGATATGTTTTATGGTCATGCCCCTCTGGTCAATGGTTTATTCTTATTGAATCTCAAACGTGATGTTACACATATTCATAGTGTGAGTACCAAAAGATGTAAGGTTAATAATGATAGTCCCACATACTTGTGGCACTGCCGCCTTGGTCACATTGGTGTCAAACGCATGAAGAAGCTCCATGCATATGGACTTTTGCAGTCTCTTGATTATGAATCATTTGACACATGCGAACCATGCCTCATGGGCAAGATGACCAAGACTCCGTTCTCCGGAACAATGGAGCGAGCAACCAACTTGTTGGAAACCATACATACTGATGTGTGCGGTCCAATGAGCGTTGAGGCTCGCGGTGGCTATCGTTATGTTCTCACCCTCACTGATGACTTAAGTAGATATGGGTATGTATACTTAATGAAACACAAGTCCGAGACCTTTGAAAAGTTCAAGGAATTTCAGAGTGAGGTGGAAAATCAACGTGACAGAAAAATAAAGTTCTTACGATCAGATCGTGGGGGAGAATTTCAAGTCACGAGTTTGGTACGCACTTCAGGAAATGTGGAATTTTTCACAACTCACGCCGCCTAGAACACCTCAGCGTAATGGTGTGTCCGAACGTCGTAATCGCACTCTATTGGATATGGTGCGATCTATGATGTCTCTTACCGATTTACCGCTATCATTTTGGGGATACGCTTTAGAGACAGCCACATTCACTTTAAATAGGGCACCGTATAAATCCGTTGAGATGACACCGTATGAATTATGGTTTGGGAAGAAACCTAAGCTGTCGTTTCTAAAAGTTTGGGGATGCGATGCTTATGTCAAGAAACTTCAATCTGAAAAGCTCGAACCCAAGTCAGAAAAATGCGTCTTCATAGGATACCCTAAGGAAACCATTGGGTATACCTTCTACCTCAGATCTGAACGCAAGATCTTCGTTGCCAAGAACGGATCCTTTCTGGAGAAAGAGTTTCTCTCGAAAGAAGTAAGTGGGAGGAAAGTAGAACTTGATGAAGTACTGCCTCTTGAACCGGAAAGTAGCGCAGCTCAAGAAAATGTTTTTGTGGTGCCTGCATCGACAAGAGAAGAAGTTAATGATGATGATCAAGGTACTTCGGATCAATTTGCTACTGAACTTCGTAGGTCCACAAGGGCACGTTCTGCACCAGAGTTGTACGGCAACCATGTACTGGAAATCATGTTGTTAGACAACGGTGAACCTTCAAACTATGAAGAAGCGATGGCGGGCCCAGATTCCAACAAATGGCTTAAAGCCATGAAATCCGAGATAGGATCCATGTATGAAAACAAAGTATGGACTTTGACAGACTTGTCCGATGATTGGCGAGCCATAGAAAATAAATGGATCTTTAAGAAGAAGACTAACGCGGATGGTAATGTGACCATCTATAAAGCTCGGCTTATCTCTAAGGGTTATCGACAAGTTCAAGGGGTTGACTATGATGAGACCTTCTCATCCATAGCGAAGCTGAAGTCAGTCTGAATCATGTTAGCAATTGCCGCATTATATGATTATGAAATATGGCAAATGGACGTCAAAAGGGCATTCCTTAACGGCTTCCTTAAGGAAGAATTATATATGATGCAGTCGGAAGGTTTTGTCGATCCTAAGAATGCTAAAAAGGTATGCAAGCTCCGGTGCTCCATCTATGGGCTGGTGCAAGCATCTCGGAGTTGGAACATTCGCTTTGATGAAATGATCAAAGCGTTTGGATTTATGCATACTTATGGAGAAGCCTGCGTTTACAAGAAAGTGAGTGGGAGCTCTATAGCATTTCTCATATTATATGTGGATGACATACTATTGATAGGAAATGATATAGAACTTTTGGAAAGCATAAAGGCCTACTTGAATAAGTGTTTTTCAATGAAGGACCTTGGAGAAGTTGCTTACATATTAGGCATCAAGATCTATAGAGATAGATCGAGACGCTTCATAGGTCTTTCACAAAGCACATACCTTGATAAGATATTGAAGATCAATATGGATCAGTCCAAGAAGGGGTTCTTGCCTGTTTTGAAAGGTGTGAAATTGAGCACGGCTCAAAGCCCAACCACAGCAGAGGATAGAGAAAAGATGAGTGTCATCCCCTATGCCTCAGCCATAGGGTCTATTATGTATGTCATGCTGTGTACCAGACTTGATGTAAACCTTGCCGTAAGTTTGGTAGGAAGGTACCAAAGTAATCCCAGCATGGAACACTGGACAGCGGTCAAGAATATCCTATGTACCTGAAAAGGACTAAGGATATGTTTCTCGTTTATGGAGGTGACGAAGAGCTTGTCGTAAAGGGTTACGTTGATGCTAGCTTCGACACAGATCTGGATGACTCCAAGTCACAAACCGGATACGTGTATATTTTGAATGGTGGGGCGGTCAGCTGGTGCAGTTGCAAGCAAAGCGTCGTGGCGGGATCTACATGTGAAGCGGAGTACATGGCCGCCTCAGAGGCAGCACATGAAGCAATATGGATGAAGGAGTTCATTACCGACCTAGGAGTTATTCCCAATGTGTCGGGTCTGATGACTCTCTTCTCTGACAACACTGGTGCTATTGCCCTTGCCAAGGAGCCCAGGTTTCACAAGAAGACCAGGCATATCAAGTGTCACTTCAACTCCATTTGTGAAAATGTTCAAGATGGAGACATAGATATTTGTAAAGTGCATACGGATCTGAATGTCGCAGATCCATTGACTAAACCTCTTCCACGAGCAAAACATGATCAACACCAGAACTCTATGGGTGTTTAATTCATCACAATGTAACTAGATTATTGACTCTAGTGCAAATGGGAGACTGTTGGAAATATGCCCTAGAGGCAATAATAAAATGGTTATTATTATATTTCCTTGTTCATGAGAATTGTCTATTGTTCATGCTATAATTGTATTGACCGGAAACCGTAATACATGTGTGAATACATAGACCACAACATGTCCCTAGTGAGCCTCTAGTTGACTAGCTCGTTGATCAATAAATGGTCATGGTTTCCTAACTATGGACATTGGATGTCATTGATAATGGGATCACATCATTAGGAGAATGATGTGATGGACAAGACCCAATCCTAAGCATAGCACAAGATTGTGTAGTTTGTTTGCTAAAAGCTTTTCTAATGTTAAGTATCGTTTCCTTAGACCATGAGATTGTGAAACTCCCGGATACCATAGGAATGATTTGGGTGTACCAAACGTCACAATGTAACTGGGTGGCTATAAAGGTACACTACAGGTATCTCCGAAAGTGTCTGTTGGGTTGGCACGAATCGAGACTAGGATTTGTCACTCCGCATGACGGAGAGGTATCTCTAGGCCCACTCGGTAATGCATCATCATAATGACCTCAATGTGACTAAGAAGTTAGTCACGGGATCATGCATTACGGAACGAGTAAAGTGACTTGCCGGTAACAATATTGAACGAGGTATTGGGATACCAACAATGAATCTCGGGCAAGTAACATACCGATTGACAAAGGGAATTGTATACGGGATTGATTGAATCCCCGACATCATGGTTCATTCGATGAGATCATCATGGAACGTGTGGGAGCCAACATGGGTATCCAGATCCCTCTGTTGGTTATTGGCCGGAGAGCTATCTCGGTCATGTCTGCATGATTCCCGAACCCGTAGAGTCTACACACTTAAGGTTCGATGACGCTAGAGTTGTTATGGAAATTAGTATATGGTTACCAAATGTTGTTCGGAGTCCCGTATGAGATCCCAGACGTCACGAGGAGTTCCAGAATGGTCCAAAGGTAAAGATTTATATATGGGAAGTCCAGTTTTAGTCACCGGAATAATTTTGGGGGTTACCGGTATTGTACCGGGACCGTCGAAAGGTGTCTGGGGGGTCCCCCGGGTGGGTCCACCTGTTGGGGAACGTAGTAATTTCAAAAAAATTCCTACGCACAAGCAAGATCATGGTGATGGTATAGCAACGAGAGGGGAGAGTGTTGTCCACGTACCCTCGTAGACCGTAAGCGGAAGCGTTATGACAACGCGGTTGATGTAGTCGTACGTCTTCACGATCCGACCGATCCAAGTACCGAACGTACGGCACCTCCGTGTTCAGCACACGTTCAGCTCGATGACATTCCCTGGGCTCCAATCCAGCAAAGCATCGGGGATGAGTTCCGTCAGCACGACGGCGTGGTGACGATGATGATGTTCTTCTGGCGCAGGGCTTCGTCTAAACTCCGCGACGATATGACCGAGGTGGAATATGGTGGAGGGGGGCACCGCACACGGCTAAGGAACGATCCGTAGATCAACTTGTGTGTTCTAGGGGTGCCCCCTTCCCCCGTATATAAACGGGGAGAGGAGGAGGGGGCCGGCCAAGGGGGGAGGCGCGCCCTAGGGGGGGCAATCCTACTCCAAGTAGGTTTGCCCCCCCCCCCTTTCCTATTAGGAGTAGGAGAGGGAAGGAAGAGAGGGGAGGGAAGAAGGAAAGGGGGGGCCGGGCCCCCTCCCAATTCGGATTGGGCTTGGGGGGGGGCCCCCTCCTTTGCCCCTTCTCCCTCCTTTCCACTAAGGCCCAATAAGGCCCATATACTTACCGGGGGGTTCCGGTAACCTCCCGGAGCTCCGGTATATTCCCAATCTCATCTGGAACCTTTCCGGTATCCAAATATATCCGTCCAATATATCAATCTTTATGTCTCGACCATTTTGGGACTACTCGTCGTGTCCGTGCTCACATCCGGGACTCCGAACAAACTTTGGTACATCAAAACTTATAAACTCATAATAAAGCTGTCATCGTAACATTAAGCGTGCGAACCCTACGGGTTCGAGAACTATGTAGACATGACCTAGAACTATTCTCGGTCAATAACCAATAGCGGAACCTGGATGTCCATAATGGTTCCTACATATTCTACGAAGATCTTTATCGATCAAACCGCATAACAACATACGTTGTTCCCTTTGTCATCGGTATGTTACTTGCCCGAGATTCGATCGTCGGTATCCAATACCTAGTTCAATCTCGTTACCGGCAAGTCTCTTTACTCATTCCGTAATACATCATTACATAACTAGCTCATTAGTTACAATGCTTGCAAGGCTTTAGTGATGTGTATTACCAAGAGGGCCCAAAGATACCTCTCCGACAATCGGAGTGAAAAAACCTAATCTCGAATTATGCCAACTCAACATGTACCTTTGGAGACACCTGTAGAGCACCTTTATAATCACCCAGTTACGTTGTGACGTTTGGTAGCACACAAAGTGTTCCTCCGGTAAACGGGAGTTGCATAATCTCATAGTTACAGGAACATGTATAAGTTATGAAGAAAGCAATAGCAACATACTAAACGATCAAGTGCTAGGCTAACGGAATGGGTCATGTCAATCACATCATTCTCCTAATGATGTGATCC
Source organism: Triticum dicoccoides (assembly GCF_002162155.2). Taxonomy (NCBI): domain Eukaryota; kingdom Viridiplantae; phylum Streptophyta; class Magnoliopsida; order Poales; family Poaceae; genus Triticum; species Triticum dicoccoides. The sequence goes on from NC_041393.1 coordinate 7,783,119, forward strand.
CGTTAATCAAATGACAACTCTTTTGTCTATGGTTAGGAAACATAACCATCTTTGATAAACGAGCTAGTCAAGTAGAGGCATACTAGTGACACTATGTTTGTCTATGTATTCACACATGTATTATGTTTCCGGTTAATACAATTCTAGCATGAATAATAAACATTTATCATGATATAAGGAAATAAATAATAACTTTATTATTGCCTCTAGGGCATATTTCCTTCAGTCTCCCACTTGCACTAGAGTCAATAATCTAGTTCACATCATCATGTGATTTAACACCAATATTCACATTTGTATGTGATTAATACCCATAGTTCACATCGTCATGTGATCAACACCCAAAGGGTTTACTAGAGTCAATAATCTAGTTCACATCGCTATGTGATTAACACCCAAAGAGTACTAAGGTATGATCATGTTTTGCTCATGAGAGAAGTTTAGTCAACGGGTCTGTCATATTACAGAGTCGTATGTATTTTGCAAATATTCTATGTCTACAATGCTTTGCACGGAGCTACTCTAGCTAATTGCTCCCACTTTCAATATGTATCCAGATTGAGACTTAGAGTCATCTGGATCGATGTAAAAGCTTGCATCGATGTAACTCTTTATGACGAACTCTTTTATCACCTCCATAATCGAGAAACATATCCTTATTCTACTAAGGATAATTTTGACCAATGTCCAGTGATCTACTCCTAGATCACTATTGTACTCCCTTGCCAAACCAGGGCAGAGTATACAATAGGTCTGGTCCATAGCATGGCATACTTTTATAGAACCTATGACTGATGCATAGGGAATAACTTTCATTCTCTTTCTATTTTCTGCCATGGTCGGGTCTTGAGTCTTACTCAATTTCACACCTTTGCAACACAGGCAAGAACTCTTTCTTTGACTGTTCCATTTTGAACTATTTCAAAATCTTGACAAGGTATGTACTTATTGAAAAACTTATCAAGCGTCTTGATCTATCTCAATAGATCTTGATGCTCAATACGTAAGTAGCTTTACTGAGGTCTTTCTTTCAAAGAACTCCTTTCAAATACTCCTTTATGCTTTCCAGAAAAATTCTACATCATTTCTGATCAACAATATGTTACTCACATATATTTATCAGAAAGGCGGTAGTGCTCCCAATGACTTTATTGTAAATACAGGCTTCACCGTAAGTCTGTATAGAACTATATGCTTTGATCAACTTATCAAAGCGTATATTCCAACTCTGAGATGCTTGCACCAGTCCATAGATGAATCGCTGGAGCTTGCACATTTTGTTAGCACCGCTAGGATTGACAAAACCTTTTGGTTGCATCATATACAACTCTTCTTTAAGAAAACCATTAAGAAATGCAGTTTTGACATCCATTTGCCAGATTTCATAAAATGTGGCAATTGCTAACATGATTCGGACAGACTTAAGCATCGCTACAGTTGAGAAAATCTCATTGTAGTCAACACCTTGAACTTATCGAAAAACCTTTCACAACAAGTCGACCTTTGTAGATAGTAACACTACTATCAGTGTCCGTCTTCCTCTTGAAGATCCATTTATTTTCTATGGCTTGCCGATCATCGGGAAACTCCACCAAAGTCCACACTTTGTTCTCATACATGGATCCCATCTCAGATTTCATGGCCTCAAGCCATTTCGCGGAATCTGGGCTCATCATCGCTTCCTCATAGTTCGTAGGTTCATCATGGTCTAGTAACATGACTTCCAGAACATGATTACCGTACCACTCGGGTGCGGATCTTTACTCTAGAAGACCTACGAGGTTTGGTAGCAACTTGATTTGAAGTTTCATGATCATCATCATTAACTTCCTCACTAATTGGTGTAGGAATCACTGGAACTGATTTCTGTGATGAACTACTTTCCAATAAGGGAGAAGGTACAATTACCTCATCAAGTTCTACTTTCCTCCCACTCACTTCTTTCGAGAGAAACTTCTTCTCTAGAAAGGATCCATCTTAGCAACGAATAACTTGCCTTCGGATCTGTGATAGAAGGTGTACCCAATAGTTACCGTTGGGTATTCTATGAAGATGCACTTCTCCGATTTGGGTTCGAGCTTATCAGGTTGAAACTTTTCCACATAAGCATCGCAGCCCCAAACTTTTAAGAAATGACAACTTTGGTTTCTTGCCAAACCACAGTTCATAAGGCGTCGTCTCAACGGATTTTGATGGTGCCCTATTTAAAGTGAATGCAGCTGTCTTTAATGCATAACCCCAAAATGATAGTGGTAAATCGGTAAAAGACATCATAGATTGCACTATATCCAATAAAGTACTATTATGACGTTCGGGCACGCCATTAAGCTGTGGTGTTCCAGGTGGCATGAGTTTGTGAAACTATTCCACATTGTTTTAATTGAAGACCAAACTCGTAACTCAAATATTTGTCTCCGCGATCAAATTGCAGAAACTTTATTTTCTTGTTACGATCATTCTCCACTTCACTCTGAAATTCTTTGAACTTTTCAAATGTTTCAGACTTGTGCTTCATTAAGTAGATATACTCATATCTGCTCAGTTCATCTTGTGAAGGTCAGAAAATAACGATACCCGCCACGAGCATCAACACTCATTGGACCGTATACATCGGTATGTATTATTTCCATCAAGTCAGTAGCTCGTTCCATTGTTCCGGAGAATGGAGTTTTAGTCATCTTGCCCAAAAGGCACGGTTCGCAAGCATCAAATGATTCATAACCAAGAGATTCCAAAAATCCATCTTTATGGAGTTTCTTCATGCGCTTTACACCGATATGACCCAAACGGCAGTGCCACAAATAAGTTGCACTATCATTATCACCTTTGCATCTTTTGGCATCAATATTATGAAATTGTGTATTACTATGATCGAGATCCAACAAACTATTTTCATTGGGTGTATGACCATCGAAGGTTTTATTCATGTAAATAGAACAACAATTATTCTTTGACTTTAAATGAATAACTGTATCGCAATAAACATGATCAAATCATATTCATGCTTAACGCAAATGCCAAATAACATTTATTTAGGTTTAACACTAATCCCGAAAGTATAGGGAGTGTGCGATGATGATCATATCAATCTTGGAACCACTTCCAACACTCATCGTCACTTCCCCTTCAACTAGTCTCTGTTTATTCTGTAACTCCTGTTTTGAGTTACTAATATTTAGCAACCGAACAAGTATCAAATACTCAGGGGCTACTATAAACACTAGTAAAGTACACATCAATAACATGTATATCAAATATACCCTTGTTCACTTTGCCATCCTTCTTATCCACCAAATATTTAGGGTATTTCTGCTTCTACTGACCATTTCCTTTGCAGTATAATCACTCAGTTTTAGGCTTTGGTCCAGCTTTGGGCTTCTTCGCGGGACTGACAACTTGCTTGTCATTCTATTTGAAGTTCCCTTTCTTTCCCTTTGCCCTTTTCTTGAAACTAGTGATCTTGTCAACCATCAACACTTGATGCTCTTTCTTGATTTCTACCTTCGTCGATTTCAACATCACGAAGAGCTCGGGAATCGTTTTCGTCATCCCTTGAATACTGTAGTTCATCACGAAGTTCCACTAACTTGGTGATGGTGACTAGAGAACTCTATCAATCACTATCTTATCTGGAAGATTAACTCCCACTTGATTCAAGTGATTGTAGTACCCAGACAATCTGAGCACATGCTCACTAGTTAAGCGATTCTCCTCCATCTTTTAGCTATAGAACTTGTTGGAGACTTCATATCTCTCAACTCGGGTATTTGCTGGAAATATTAACTTCAATTCCTGGAACATCTCATATGGTCCATGACGTTCAAAACGTCTTTGAAATCCCGATTCTAAGCCGTTAAGCATGGTGCACTAAACTATCAAGTAGTCATCATATTGAGCTAGCCAAACGTTCATAACGTCTGCATCTGCTCCTGCAATAGGTCTGTCACCTAGTGGTGCATTAAGGACATAATTCTTCTGTGCAGCAATGAGGATAAACCTCAGATCACGGATCCAATCCGCATCATTGCTACCAACATCTTTCAACACAATTTTCTCTAGGAACATATCAAAATAAACATATGAAAGCAACAACGCAAGCTATTGATCTACAATATAATTTGCAAAATACTACCAGGACTAAGTTGATGATAAATTAAAGTTCAATTAATCATATTACTTAAGAACTCCCACTTAGATAGACATCCCTCTAATCCTCTAAGTGATCACGTGACCCAAATCAACTAAACCATGTCCGATCATCACGTGAGATGGAGTAGTTTCAATGGTGAACATCACTATGTTGATCATATCTACTATATGATTCACGCTCGACCTTTCGGTCTCCGTGGTTCCGAGGCCATATCTGTTATATGCTAGGCTCGTCAAGTTTAACCTGAGTATTCCGCGTGTGCAACTGTTTTGCACCCGTTGTATTTGAATGTAGAGCATATCACACCCGATCATCACGTGGTGTCTCAGCACGAAGAACTTTCGTAACGGTGCATACTCAGGGAGAACACTTCTTGATAATTTTAGTGAGAGATCATCTTAAAATGCTACCGTCAATCAAAGCAAGATAAGATGCATAAAGGATAAACATCACATGCAATCAATATAAGTGATATGATATGGCCATCATCATCTTGTGCTTGTGATCTCCATCTCTGAAGCACCGTCGTGATCACCATCGTCACAGGCGCGACACCTTGATCTCCATCGTAGCATCGTTGTCGTTATGCCATCTATTGCTTCTACGACTATCGCTACCGCTTAGTGATAAAGTAAAGCAATTACAGGGCGTTTGCATTTCATACAATAAAGCGACAACCATATGGCTCCTGCCAGTTGCCGATAACTTCAGTTACAAAACATGATCATCTCATACAATAAAATATAGCATCACGTCTTGACCATATCACATCACAACATGCCCTGCAAAAACAAGTTAGACGTCCTCTACTTTGTTGTTGCAAATTTTACGTGGCTGCTACGGGCTGAGCAAGAACCGTTCTTACCTACGCATCAAAACCACAACGATAGTTCGTCAAGTTAGTGCTGTTTTAACCTTCGCAAGGACCGGGCGTAGCCACACTCGATTCAACTAAAGTTGGAGAAACAGACACCCGCTAGTCACCTGTGTGCGAAGCACGGCGGTAAAACCAGTCTCGCGTAAGCGTACGCGTAATGCCGGTCCGGGCCGCTTCATCCAACAATACCGCTGAACCAAAGTATGACATGCTGGTAAGCAGTATGACTTGTATCGCCCACAACTCACTTGTGTTCTACTCGTGCAAATAACATCAACGCATAAAACCAAGGCTCAGATGCCACTGTTGGGGAACGTAGTAATTTCAAAAAAATTCCTACGCACACGCAAGATCATGGTGATGGTATAGCAACGAGAGGGGAGAGTGTTGTCCACATACCCTCGTAGACCGTAAGCGGAAGCGTTATGACAACACGGTTGATGTAGTCGTACGTCTTCACGATCCGACCGATCCAAGTACCGAACGTATGGCACCTCCGTGTTCAACACACGTTCAGCTCGATGACGTTCCCCGGGCTCCAATCCAGCAAAGCGTCGGGGATGAGTTCCGTCAGCACGACGGCGTGGTGACGATGATGATGTTCTTCCGGCGCAGGGCTTCGCCTAAACTCCGCGACGATATGACCGAGGTGGAATATGGTGGAGGGGGGCATCGCACACGGCTAAGGAACGATCCGTAGATCAACTTGTGTGTTCTAGGGGTGCCCCCTTCCCCCGTATATAAAGGAGGAGAGGAGGAGGGGGCCGGCCAAGGGGGGAGGCGCGCCCTAGGGGGGCAATCCTACTCCAAGTAGGTTTGCCCCCCCCCCCTTCCTATTAGGAGTAGGAGAGGGAAGGAAGAGAGGGGAGGGAAGAAGGAAAGGGGGGGCGGCCCCCCTCCCAATTCGGGTTGGGCTTGGGGGGGCGCCCCCTCCTTTGCCCCTTCTCCCTCCTTTCCACTAAGGCCCAATAAGGCCCATATACTTACCGGGGGGTTCCGGTAACCTCCCGGAGCTCCGGTATATTCCCAATCTCATCCGGTACCTTTCCGGTATCCAAATATATCCGTCCAATATATCAATCTTTATGTCTCGACCATTTCGAGACTCCTCGTCGTGTCCGTGATCACATCCGGGACTCCGAACAAACTTAGGTACATCAAAACTTATAAACTCATAATAAAACTGTCATCGTAACGTTAAGCGTGCGGACCCTACGGGTTCGAGAACTATGTAGACATGACCTAGAACTATTCTCGGTCAATAACCAATAGAGGAACCTGAATGTCCATAATGGTTCCTACATATTCTATGAAGATCTTTATTAGTCAAACCGCATAACAACATACGTTGTTCCCTTTGTCATCGGTATGTTACTTGCCCGAGATTCGATCGTCGGTATCCAATACCTAGTTCAATCTCGTTACCGGCAAGTCTCTTTACTCGTTCCGTAATACATCATTTCATAACTAGCTCATTAGTTACAATGCTTGCAAGGCTTAAGTGATGTGTATTACCGAGAGGGCCCAGAGATACCTCTCCGACAATCGGAGTGACAAAACCTAATCTCGAATTATGCCAACTCAACATGTACCTTAGGAGACACCTATAGAGCACCATTATAATCACCCAGTTACGTTGTGACGTTTGGTAGCACACAAAGTGTTCCTCCGGTAAACGGGAGTTGCATAATCTCATAGTTACAGGAACATGTATAAGTTATGAAGAAAGCAATAGCAACATACTAAACGATCAAGTGCTAGGCTAACAGAATGGGTCATGTCAATCACATCATTCTCCTAATGATGTGATCCCGTTAATCAAATGACAACTCTTTTGTCTATGGTTAGGAAACATAACCATCTTTGATAAATGAGCTAGTCAAGTAGAGGCATACTAGTGACACTATGTTTGTCTATGTATTCACACATGTATTATGTTTCCGGTTAATACAATTCTAGCATGAATAATAAACATTTATCATGATATAAGGAAATAAATAATAACTTTATTATTGCCTCTAGGGCATATTTCCTTCACCACCTACCACGGGGGACTCAATGGGCTGAACAAGGGTGGGAACCAACCCCTAGTGGGCTGGTGCGCCCCCCCCCCCAAGGGCCCAAGGCGGCTAGGGTTGAAAACCCTAGGGGGTGGGGGCACCTCCCACCAACTTGGGGGGCAAGCTCCTCCCCCTTGGCCGCCCCTTCCCCCTTAGATGAGATCTAAGGGGGCCTCCCCCTCTCCCCTTCCTCCTATAAATAGTGGGGGGGGCTGCCATACCCTTCCCCTAGCGCAACCCTTCCCCTCTCCAACTCCACCTCCTCCTCCGTAGTGCTTGGCGAAGCCCTGCCGGAGAACTGCAAGCTCCTCCACCACGCCATCGTAGTGCTGGAGCTCTCCCTCAACTTCTCCTCTCCCCTTGCTGGATCAAGAAGGAGGAGACGTCCCTGGGTTGTACATGTGTTAAACGCGGAGGCGTCGTCCGTTCGTCGTTAGATCGGATCTTGCGCGATTTGAATCGCCGCGAGTACGACTCCCTCATCCGCGTTCTAGTGACGCTTCCGCTTAGCGATCTTCAAAGGTATGAAGATGTTCATCCTCTCCCTATCTTGTTGCTAGAATCTCCATAGATTGATCTTGGTGTTGCATAGAAAATTTTGAATTATTGCTATGTTCCCCAACAGTCCGGACCTGGGCTCGGAGGAGGATGCGGAAGCAGCTACTGTGACCTGATCTTCTACTATTTGGTGATGCTGAGATGTAGCTTCTTTGTTATGTTAGACATCCTGATTGTATTTAGAGAAGGGACGCCTGTTTGTACCTGCAGCCTGTTGTAGCTACATGTTGTCTTGGCAAGGCTGGTTTTTAGTAGTTCTTGTACGCCTGTTTGCTGCTGCTGTTGTATGTGGCTACAGCTTCTAGGGGCCCTGGCGAGGCATACTAAGATGTTATTGTTGCTCCTGATCCTTGTCGCCGTTCCTCCCAGTTGTTGTTGCTCTGCCGCGAACATTGTTGTATACCTGGTTTCCAAATGACAGACTGCAACCACAACCTAACGATCCTGAACTGGAATGTTCGAGGCCTGAATTGTCCTGACCGCCGCAGTGCCATTCATGAGACCATAAACTCTACTCCTTGTCACATCGTTTGCCTTCAGGAGTCCAAGATGGATTCGGTTGATGCTTTCACTGCAGCACATATTGGCAGCCACGGGCTTAAGAGCTTCGCCCAACGTCTGGCTGACGGTACGCGTGGCGGCATCCTCCTGCTTTGGGACGATGATATGGTGCAGTTGTCCAACATCCAATTCCGGTCGTTCACCCTTTGAGAAACGGTTACTCTGTACCCACAAAGTCCAACTCCCACCTCCTTCAAGCTGACCACTGTCTACGGGCCGACCCGAAGTAACCTCAAGGACGCCTTCTTTGCTGAGCTTATTGCCGAAAAACCACCACTGGGCACCATGTGGCTGGTCATGGGGGACTTCAATCAAATTTACCGGGCGAGAGCTAAGAACCATATAAATGTTGACCGATGCCGCATTGTCAGGTTTCGAAACGCTCTCAACTCCTGTGAGCTCAAAGAGATTCATCTCCGGAATAGGAGATTCACTTGGAGTAATGGGCAGAGTGAGCCCACATTGAGCAAGCTTGATAGCTTTTTTTGTAATGAAGATTGGGACTTGGAGTTCGGCTCCCATATTTTGCATGCCTTATCATCCTCCCTCTCTAATCACTGCCCTCTTCTGCTTGCAAATGCGAACAGGCCAAAGCACTCTAAATGCTTCCGCTTTGAAAATTTCTGGATCAAGATGCCAGGCTTCTTGACAACTGTCCAAGATGCGTGGAATGAAGGACACAACCATGTTGAGCCGTACCATATCCTACATCACAAACTCAAGAAAACTAGTGTCAGACTGAACACTAAAGGCATGGAGCAAGTCACTCTTCTCCAACATGAAGGTTCAAGTGCATATGGCCTTGGAGGTCATCCTTCGCCTCGACATCGCACAAGAGTCAAGGTCTCTGAGCCCATAGGAGATTGATCTTAGGAAGAGGCTCAAGAGGAGGGTGATTGGCTTGGCGGTGCTTGAAAAAGCTCAGAAGCGACAGATCTCTAAAATAACAAACATTAAAGAGGGGGCGCAAACACTAAGTATTTTCACCTCCGAATCAACCGTCGACGAAGGGAAATTTTTATTCACCGCCTCAAACACAATGCGGGGTGGGTAACCGACCACAACCACAAGAAGGATATTACCACAGTCACTTCTCCTCCGTCATCAAGAAGGGACCCAGAAGGCATAAGGACTTTAATTGGGAGTGTATCCCCACTCCAGATTGTGATCTTAGTGACCTTGGGGCTCCGTTCACCATGGATGAGGCTAGAAAGGTCGTCTTTGATTCGCCATGCGATCAGGCGCTAGGGCCGGATGGGTTCACGTGTGCGTTCTTCAAGGCATGTTGGGATGTTATCAAGGTCGATGTCATGGCTGCTGTCAACCACTTCTCCAATCTGCATGCCACCAATTTACATTGGCTAAATTCAGCCAACATCGCATTAATCCGCAAGAAAGATGGCGCTGAAGATATTTCCGACTTTAGACCAATAAGTCTAATTCATGCTGTGGCAAATCTCTTTGCTAAGATGATGGCAACGCGCCTTTCCATCCACATGAACGACCTCGTGTCGCCGGCTCAAAGTGCTTTTATCAAGAAGCGAAGCATCCACGACAACTTCACCTATGTCTGCAACCTCACCCGAAGGCTACATCGAAGCAAGACATCTATGCTGCTTTTCAAACTTGATATCAAGAAGGCCTTTGATTCCGTGAGATGTGACTACTTAATGGATCTTCTTCAGCATCTTGGCTTCCCCGCGCGCTTCAGAGGCTGGGTCTCGGCGCTCCTCACCTCGGCTACCTCGAGAATGTTGCTCAACGGCATGGTCGGAGACCCCATTAGGCATGGGAAGGGATTGCGGCAAGGAGACCCGATGTCTCCGCTTCTTTTTGTGCTTGCCATCGATCCCCTGCACCACATTCTCAACAAGGCCACAACCCAAGGCAAACTACACCCCATCAGAAGAAATACCGTAACTCTTCGTGCCTCCCTCTATGCGGATGATGCAACCATTTTTGTGAAGCCCACGAAGGATGACGTCTCCTGCTTTGTCTCCATCTTAGGCTACTTTGGTGAGGTCACGAGACTAGTCACCAATTGCAGCAAGAGTCTGGTGGCCCCAATTCGATGTGCTGGCCTTGATCTTCCTGAAATCCTGCAGCTCTTCCCCGCCAAACTCACGAGTTTCCCAATGACTTACTTGGGGCTGCCACTATCAATGAAGAGACTTAAGGCGGTTCATTTCTTGCCTCTGGAGGACAAAGTTGCGCGCAGGCTCGCCCCTTGGATTGGCCACCTCATGGCCGCCCTGGGAGGGCTGTTCTGGTCAAGGCGGTTCTCACCGCCATAGCTATCTACAGCATTACTTCCCTGATCCTGCCAGCGGAGGTGATGAAGTGTATTGATGCCTTACGATGGGCATTCCTTTGGGCCGGTTGCGACAAAGTCACTGGTGACAAGTGTAAAATCAATTGGGACAGAGTTTGCAGTCCTAAAGCTATGGGCGGCCTGGGCGGCCTAAGCCTGGACAAATTTGCCACTGCCCTCCGCTTGAGGTGGCTTTGGAACGAGTGGGCGGAGCAGCCAAAGTCGTGGGTTGGGTTAGGCACCCCTTGCACCGAGGCTGACAGGGACCTTTTCGCGGCAGCAACGAGGGTCGTGGTTGGAAACGGAGATAAGGCTTGCTTCTGGACGTCCCCCTGGCTTGATGGTCTCAGGCCGATGGACATCGCTCCTAAAATCTTTGAGATCTCCAAAAAGAAAGATTGCTCTGTCAGGAAGGCCCTCACTGATGATCTATGGATTTCACAAGTTGACATGGCAAATGGCATTACCGTCGGGCACATATAGGAGTTTACCATCCTTTGGGAGAAGTTGGACGAGATAACCTTAGATCAAGACACGAATGACACGATCATTTGGAAACTTACAAAGAGCGGTAGCTACTCCACTTCATCAGCCTATTTGCTACAGTTCGAGGGGCGCACCTCCACACCACTTCTAAAGACCGTGTGGAAAGTCTGGGCTACACCAAAATGCAAGTTCTTTGCTTGGTTGATCATTCACAACAGAGTATGGACGGCAGATAGGTTACAACGGAGAGGGTGGCCAAACTGCGGTTTGTGTCCTCTTTGTAGCCAAGTCCAGGAGTCCGCGGCGCATCTCCTCTTCCAATGCCAATTCTCGGTTGCAGTTTGGAATGCGGTTAATGCGAGGACCAGACTGAGCAATATTGTCACAACAGACTAGGCGGCTATGCAAAGCGTCAGGCATTGGTGGACTGAGATGGTGCTTACGTGCTCGTCTAACGGAAAAGGGATGGCCTCCCTCCTTATGCCTATCTCTTGGGAACTTTGAAAGGATAGGAATGCTAGGGTCTTCCGGAACGTCTCCGTGCCTCCGATGATTCTCGTGGAAAAAATCATGGATGAGGCGGCCCTGTGGGCTTTGGCGGGTGCCAAAGGGCTTGATGTAATTTTACACCGTGAGTTGTTGATTTATCTTGGCCATTGTATGGTTGTTGTCCTCGGACTCTATTACAACTCTCTCTTAATTAATGAACGAGAAAAGTATGTTTTTGGTCCCTCAAGTTCACCAAAAGTATAGATTTGGTCCCTCAAGATTTTTTGGTATACATTTGGTCCTTCAAGTTTCAAAACCAGATAAGTTTGGTTCAAAACCAGATTTTAAGCAAGTTGACCAGGTTTGACCATGTTGACCAGGTTTCAATGATGAACAGTAAATTCAAAAGCATGTTGGCTGTCACGAAATTTCAGACTTTTTGAATTTGTTTCCTTTTTTTGAATTTACTGTTCATCGGTCAAACCTAATCAACATGGTCAAACCTGGTCAAAGTGCTCAAAAAATCTGGTTTTGGACCAAACATATCTGGTTTTGAGACTTGAAGGATCAAATATATACCAAAAAATCTTGTGGGACCAAGTCTATACTTTTGGGAAATTTGAGGGACCAAAAATATACTTCTCTCTTAATGAAATGACAAATCTTTTGCCTTGTTTAAAAAAAATACAGTCAGAATCAAGAGGAGTACGTAGCAGTCGTACAAGCAAACATAAACAAATGAACAAATTAGATACGGGGTGAGTGAGATGACGCTGGATCAGGAGGAGCTTGGGTCGCACGCATCCACGTCCACGCAACCGAAAAGAGAACAGGAAAGCTACAGCTAGTACTACTAAATAAAGCTGGGCGGTTTGGCGGTTAAGTAAGTTAACCGGAACTGCTGCCACTAGCAGACGATAAACCCCCGACGGAACGAGCGGGCCGGTGACCCACACCCACCCGTCAACGTTTCACAACTCCCAGTCACGCAGCAGCAGGAGCAGGTGAGCACACAACTCTCCAGTGGAGCGGAGGTGGAAGGAACCTCGTCGTTGTACGCTTCCAATCATCGCGTCGCCTGAATCAGCTGATGTTGCCGTGCTGGAGTGGTGCTGCGCCCCCACCTGCATCGAGCAAGGTTCACAAAAAAATGACACACGAAATGTTGGCGGATTTCCTGGACATGTCCGTCGATATGGACAGAGGAGCCGGCTGTTTAATCGGAGTCATCAAATTTTCATTATTGATCCGACCTCTTCTATTCGACATGAATATCTAGATCAATACAAATTTATGCATACGTGTTAATAGTTGCAAACCTATGCAACCACAGCCAAAAAGCCTTTTCTTTTAGAAAAGGAGGACGACCCCTGGTCTCTGCATCTGGACGATGTATACGGTCACTTTATTAATTATTCTCACAATGCCTTACAAAGTCATACAACAGCAAGACTAAAGCCACCGTCTAAGCAACAGTTGTCGCTACACCTATCCAATTCATGAAGGGGCGCTGATAGTCTGGGCCTAATACCAAACATGACATCGCAACCAAACCTAAACATCTAAGACCTGAGGTCCCAATCAGGATGCCTACCGGGTATGGGGCACCTACCAGTCCGGCGCACTCCTCAACCAGGACGCCTGCCGGGTATGAGGCCGCCGCAGCCACCTGCCACCAATCCATCTTCAGAGCTGTACTATTGCATGTACCGTGCCAGGTCTCTCTGCCATCGACGCCACCACGACGCCTGTTGGGGATATTACCACTAGGCGTAAACCGGCCTACTTGGGCCGGGTTAACTTCATTAGTGGCGTAAAAAGATGAAGGCCCAAGGCCTGTAGTCGGTTAGAACATGTAGCCGTAAACCGGCCTGATGTATGACTTGTATTGTAAGTAAGGAATAGAGAGATACCAACCGGAATACGAGTATGAACCGGTTAGGACTCTATGGACCGACGGGCGTCACCCGTGTATATAAGGGGACGACCCGGTGGCGGTTCAGGACAGACAACCACAACTCGAGCCTAGGCGAAGCTTGTTTGCTCCCTAGCCATCGAGACCACATCAATTCCATCACAACTAGACGTAGGCCTTTACCTTCGTCGAAGGGGCCGAACTAGTATAAACTCCCCGTGTCTTTGTGTCCGCTTTAACCCCTTCAAGTAAACTCGTAGCGATGGCTTCACGACTAAGTCCTTTCGCTAGGACATCTGCTGTGACAAATCCACGACAGTTGGCGCCCACCGTGGGGCTATCGCACGATGGTTTGACGATCTTGGAGGGCAAGCTCAAGGGACTCGAAGGCTATGTTGTGGGCCGGATGACCAAGAGTTGCCGCGGCAGGATCTACATCGACGACGCAGGATGGAGTCCCGAGGCCGATTCAATCGAGTACGGGTACCGGGTCCCCTTCGGCGGTATACACGTTTTCATTGGGAAGATCGGTGAGCCTGGGCCTGAGCCAGACATCTGCACCGACCTCGTCGAGACGGCTCAGCGTGCGAGATCTACCCAGGCTAAACCGGCCATGAAGCATGCCTTCGTTGGAGTTATCCACGGAGGAGAGCGGGAGGACGAGTCAGAACACGGTAGCGAGACCGTCGTCTATTCCGGCGACGAGTCCTCGACCGGAGAGACCGAATCGCTATACCAGTTGCAAGACGACCAGGTTAGGGGCTGTTCCGATGGCGACAGTATTCCGGACCCCCCAGGCCCGGTCAACCGGGTTGGAATATTCATGGCCGGCACCCAGGCGGCGAACCACTCTTCGACCGCCGCAGCAATGCTCTCCGGATCAGCAGCGGCAGCGGCAGCAGGAGCAGGAGGCCTTATGCGCCCGCCGGTTCAAGTCCTATCCGACCTGTTTGACGCACTGGCCGCGCTTATGGTGGAAGCCAATCCGGCGGATCAGGAGGCTCATGATGCAGAAATTGCAAAGGTGAAAGAACAGATCGCGCGAGCCAAAGCGGATCTGGCGGCAGAGAAGGACAGGATGGCGGCAAAGCGGGCCGCTTTGGACGCCCAGGCCTATAAGCTCATGCTTGACCAGAATGCATCACAGGAGGTTTTGAAGCGGAAGCACAGATCACGCCTGCCGTTAGGGTTTGACCCCCGAAATCTCTTTCACACTCCAGGAGCTGGACCCAGTAATCCGCCGCAGTACCCGGAGACAAACCGGATTGAGGTACCAGGACCAGGGGCAACGGTCCAACCTCGCCTGATGGAACCTCCTCACCAAAACATTGTGGTTCCTCCGCCGGTCCAGACGCCCCCGGGTCATTATTCGAATCCTATGGACAACCTTGTTGCGGCCGCTGCACGGTTAGAGGCCATCCCAGTCGAAGGGGATTCTCCGCAAGCGATAGAGACGCGCCGGGTTAAGGAGCTTCTCCGGACTGCGCTGATTCAGCAGGAGGCATACTCATACAGCCGTGATCGGATTCATTCTACGCCTCGTCCGAGCCGGAGCTATAGCAGGCGCATGGATGAACCGGCCATATCAAGCAATGCGCGAGGCCGTGAAGCGGCCCGTGGTAATGACCCGGCAGGTGGTGTTGGCGATGCTCAGGATGTGGTGGACCGGGCCCGGGCACAAAGGGGGGCCGAGTTAGCAGCACAGGATAATGCGGGCCAACTTACACCGGTTCGTTCTACCACCTTTGCCGGACCAGGAATCACATCCGCCTTGGGAGTGCCTTGCTTAATCCCAGCTTTACGTAATGTGCGCCTGCCCAAAGATTTCAAGGGTCCACGCAAGGTGCCGAATTACACCGCTGATTTATCCCCTGAAGCGTGGGTAGAGAGTTATGAGATGGCCATGGAGATGCTAGACGTGGATGAGGCCGCGTGTGCAAAATACTTCACCATGATGCTTGAGGGCACGGCTCGTACTTGGTTAAAGAGCCTACCACCCAATTCTATCAGCTCATGGGCCCAGTTGCGGGCCCGGTTTATACAGAATTTTAAGGATGCATGTAAGCAGCCCAAGTCCATAGTAGACCTGGCGGCTTGTGTCCAGGAGGAAGGAGAGTCAACGACCCGTTGGGTGCGCCGCGTTTCGGAAATTTTGCACTCGTCTGACAGGATTAATGCTGACTCTGCGATCTTAACTCTGGAAGGCAACTGCCGGTTTGAGCCTCTAAAATTGAAATTGGGACGCATGAAGCGGTTCTGTAATGACATGGGAACCCTCATGGCTGCTTTAGTGAAGTATGCTGATTCGGACAGTACCAAGGATCCCGAACCTGATGATGATGAAACAGGGAAGGGAAGGAAGAATAGCAACTCTAAACAGCAGCAGTACAAACCGGCGGGTCATGGAAACGGAGGCAAAGGCAAGGCGGAGGGTAGCATGGATTTTGTGGCCAACACTAATGCACAAGACAGGGGGCAGCGGCGCAGAGGTAAGGCGGCAAATCGTAATGGGGCCCCCAATCCTAACGCAAGCCGTTTGAATTATTTGTTGAATCAGCCTTGCCCAAAGCATGGGACGAAGGAGACACCGGCTAACCACCTTTGGAAGGATTGTTATATTATGCAGGAGTTTAAAAACTCTAATGCCTTCCGGTATGACCATGGGTCAGGTGGCGGTTCAGGATCCGGTTTACACGGTCCGGGTCACGATGGAGCTTCCGGTTCAGGTTTCAATCAGGGCGGTCACAATAGCTAGAATAATCAGAACGGCCAGCAGCAGCAGCAGCAGCAGCAGCAGCAGTCAGGTTATCAGAGCCAGCCAAAGCAGTTGAGCAATGGGAAATACCATGTCTTCAGAACTGGCTTGGATAAGCGCGACCGAAAACTCCACAAGCGAGCGGTGAATTCTGTTGAACCGGCCTTACCACGTTACTTACGCTGGTCAGAGCAGCCCATCGTGTGGAGCAGAGAAGATCACCCGCCCCGGGTTGATAATCCGGGCCAGTTAGCATTAGTGGTGGACCCTCAGGTGGGGGGTTATAAGTTCACCAAGGTGCTCATGGATGGAGGAAGCAGTATTAACATACTATACTATGAGACATTCCGGTGCATGGGACTAACAGACAAGGATCTCAGACCGTCGAATACGGTATTCCATGGTGTTGTGCCAGGCAAATCTGCATATCCTGTTGGTAAGATAGCCCTAGATGTAGCTTTTGGGGACAAGCACGACTCTCGGTCGGAAAAATTAAACTTCAAAGTGGTGAAGATCCGGAGCCCGTATCACGCCTTGTTTGGGCGGCCGGCTTATGCCAAGTTCATGGCGCGGCCTTGTTATATCTACTTACAGCTCAAGATGCCTGGTTACAAGGGGACGATAACGGTTCACGGGAACCGTAGGATCGCTTTGGAATGTGAAGAGGGTGATGCGGCTTACGCAGAGTCGGTCTGTGCCACGGAAGAGTTGAAGTATTATAAGGACAATGTCGATCCGGCGGATATGACCCCTTTAAAGAAGCCAACTACAGAGCATGATTCAGATCTGAAGTTCAAATCGGCAGCTGAGACCAAGCTTGTTGACTTCGTGCCCGGCGATTCGTCCAAACAGTTCACTATCAGTGCCAACCTGGATCCCAAATAGGAAAGCGCGCTCATCGAGTTCATCCGTGAGAATCGGGACATTTTTGCATGGAAGCCATCTGACATGCCAGGTGTACCGAGGGAACTCGCTGAGCACACTCTTAAGGTGGATCCTAAGTATAAACCGGTGAAACAGTTCCTCCGCCGGTTTAATGAAGAAAGACGCAAAGCCATTGGAGAGGAAGTGGCCAGGCTTTTAGCAGCTGGTTTTATTATTGAGGTGTTCCATCCAGAGTGGCTTGCTAATCCGGTGCTGGTTCTTAAGAAAAACGGCACTTGGCGTATGTGTGTGGATTACACAGATCTTAACAAAGCCTGTCCGGCAGATCCTTTTGCCCTCCCCCGTATTGACCAGATCATTGATGCCACGGCGGGTTGTGAGCGTTTGAGTTTTTTGGATGCATACTCTGGATATCATCAGATCAAGATGGCGGTTAAGGACCAGGAGAAAACAGCATTTATTACTCCCTTTGGAGCCTTCTGCTATGTATCTATGCCCTTCGGGCTCAAGAGTGCCCAAGCCACCTATCAACGGTGTGTACAGAATTGCCTGCATGAGCAGATCGGCCGCAATGTGCACGCCTATGTGGATGATATTGTAGTAAAATCAAGACAGAAGGAGACGCTGGTGGATGATTTGAAGGAGACCTTTGACAACTTGCGAGCTTACAAGATGATGCTTAATCCGGCCAAGTGTGTTTTTGGTGTTCCGGCAGGCAAGTTACTGGGTTTCCTGGTGTCTAACAGAGGAATTGAGGCTAATCCGGAGAAGATTACGGCTATTACATCCCTAGCTAAACCGAAGTGTATCAACGATGTTCAGCGTTTGGCGGGCCGAATCGCTGCGCTGAGCCGGTTTATCAGCCGCCTCGGGGAGAAGGCTATCCCTTTGTACCAAATGCTGCGGAAGACAGACAATTTCGTCTGGAGTCCAGCTGCTGATGAGGCATTTGAGGACCTGAAGCGGCAGTTAGCTAATCCGCCGGTTCTTGCAGCCCTAGTTGACAAGGAGCCACTATTATTATACGTAGCCGCGAATGCTCGGGCAGTTAGCGTGGCTATTGTGGTGGAACGCAAGGAGGCAGGCAAAGAATATCCGGTTCAGCGGCCGGTTTATTATATCAGCGAGGTGCTTATTGAGTCCAAACAAAGGTATTCGCATTGGCAGAAGCTGGTCTATGGTGTCTTCATGGCCAGCCGGAAGTTGAAGCAGTATTTTCAAGGGCACCCCATCACAGTGGTCAGTTCAGCTCCTTTGGGTGATATCATACAGAACCGGGAGGCGACTGGCCGGATTGCCAAGTGGGCTATAGAGCTTGGGCCGCACGGAGTGAAGTATGTACCTCAGACGGCGGTGAAGTCTCAAGCACTTGTTGATTTCATCAATGATTGGACGGAATTACAAGCGCCAGAGGAAAAGCCGGATCACACATATTGGACTATTCATTTTGATGGATCCAGGCAATTGGAAGGCTCGGGGGCTGGAGTCATATTAACTTCCCCACGAGGTGATAAGTTCTGTTATGTTCTCCGCTTAATGTTCCCTTGTACTAACAATGCAGCTGAGTACGAAGCCTTGCTCCATGGTCTCCGGATGGCTAAAGAGATGAACTTAAGCCGGGTTAAGTGCTTCGGTGACTCGGACCTTGTGGCTCAACAGGTGTCTGGCACTTGGGATTCTAAGGACCCGCTCATGGCTGCATATCGTCGGGAAGTGGATAATGTTGCAGGTTGCTTCAAGGGTTATCAAGTGGATCATGTGGACCGTCGGAAGAATGAAGCGGCGGACGCCTTAAGCCGATTAGGTTCTCAGCGCAAACCGGTCCCGCCCAATGTCTTTTTGGACGTGTTACACAATCCGTCAGTCCAGCTCCCAGGTGAAGCGGATTTGGCTATTCCTGACCCGGAGGCTCAATTGGTGGCAGCATTACATGCTATTCCGGATTGGACGATTCCTTATATTGCATACATGACCCGGGGGGAGTTGCCAGAAGATGCAATCCTAGCAAGACAGATAGTCCGGCGATCCAAGTCCATGATGATTCTCAATGGTGAATTGCATCGTTGCAGTATATCCGAGGCGTTTCAACGTTGTGTTTCTCCTGAGGAAGGTTGTGAAATCTTAAGAGAAATCCATGAGGGGGATTGTGGACACCACGCCGGTTCAAAGTCCCTGGTGGCAAAGGCATTTCGTCACGGGTTTTACTGGTTGACAGCACATGCTGATGCGGAGGACTTGGTTAAGCGGTGTGATGGATGTCAGAAATTTTCAAGGCGTGCGCATGTGCCGGCTCAAGAATTGAGGATGATTCCAATAACATGGCCGTTTGCAACTTGGGGGCTGGATATGGTTGGACCTTTTAAAAAATCCAAGGATAAGAAAACTCACCGTTTGGTAGTAGTTGATAAATTTACCAAGTGGGTTGAAGCGGAGCCTGTCAGTAAGTGCGATGCAGCAACAGCGGTGCAGTTCATCAAAAAAGTGATTTTCTGGTTTGGCTTTCCGCACAGTATCATTACTGACAATGGTACCAATTTATCCAAGGGGGCTATGAAGGAGTTCTGTGAACGTGAGCACATCCGACTTGACGTATCATCAGTAGCACACCCCCAGTCCAAGGGACAGGCAGAACGAGCCAATCAAGAGATCTTGCGAGGCATCAAACCCCGGCTTGTGGTCCCATTGCAAAGAACACCGGGCTGTTGGGTTGAAGAGCTACCATCTGTGCTCTGGAGTATCAATACTACGCCAAACCGGTCCACAGGATACACACCATTTTTTATGGTCTATGGAGCAGAGGCAGTTCTCCCTAGTGATATCCGGCACGATTCGCCTCGTGTGGCAGCTTATGTTGAAGCGGGCAATGAGACGGCACGGCAAGACGCTTTGGACCTATTGGACGAAGCGCGTGATCTAGCGGCTGCCCGTTCGGCGATTTACCAACAAGATCTTCATCGCTATCACAGTCGCCGGGTTAGAACCAGAACTTTTCAAGAAGGAGATTTGGTGCTTCGACTAATCCAGGACCAGACGGATATGCACAAGTTATCCCCGCCTTGGGAAGGACCTTTCGTGGTCAGCAAGAATCTGCACAACGGGTCGTACTATCTGATTGATATTCGAGAGCATCAAGACTCACGTACATCAGAGGAGGAGACCAACAGGCCATGGAACATAGCTCATCTTCGGCCTTACTATACTTGAGCCATTGGCTCTATCTATGTACATATTATGACAATGTATATTTTATCTTTGATATATCAAACCGGAGCCTCAGCTAAAGCGGGGTCCCTGTCTTTCTCATCATGCGAGGTTACACGGAGTGGTTCTGTTTAAAGCGGCCTCCGGTTTACCCCTTGACATATGTTTTTTATATATCACTGGGGGCCTTGGTCGTGTCCGAACCAACGAACACCCTTTGATAGGCGACAGCCACGAGATCATTTGGGGACATGGTCAAGTCTGAACCAGTCACGCCTCTTGGTCGACCTAAGGCCACAAAATCACTTGGGGGCATGGTTGAACCCGAACCATTGTCACGCCTCTTGATCTGGCATATATGCCACGAGTCATTTGGGGACCTGGCTGACTTGAATCATTGTCACTCCTATTGGGGGCCTTGATCCTGTCCGACCATGGTAATACCATCTGAACAGCTCAATATAGCATATTTTTGCAAATGGTTTTTATCATTGCTTTTTCTTCCATGTTGTTTTCATGGTTTGTTCGTTCTTTGCTTTTGTTGGATTTCTTTTGTGTCAACAAGCATATTTTTTTCCGGTTCAGCCAATGATTTTTGATCCCCCTTTGAATCCGGAGGAGTCTGCCTGGTTTACCTTTTCCCTGTTAACATCATGGAGTAACCAGGGGGCTCGTATTAAGTCAGTACGGTTTGTACGGGAGCTACTTTCTCCCTTTTTGACGGTAATGGTTTATAAAACCACCGCTTCAGGCTTGGCTAAAGCCAGCTTTATGCTCAAACATGGCAGGTATTTATGTATCATCTATTTGTTATATTTCTGATACACATATCAAGATCATAATCCGGCTGACGGTATAACCGCCACCGAAGTTCAAATTTTTCTGATTGCAGGAAATATGAATTAAAGTTTTTCAAGCAAAAGCTTCAGTACTTATGCACGAAGGCATATTCCAGGCAGAAGTTTTAACTATCCTATTACAAGGCAGCATGGTGCTCAAACAAAATCATTGTTTTTGTGGAAGGATGTTGCAAATAGCTCTTCAAACCGGCTTCCGGTTCAAGCCTGCTCCTCATCCTCCGCCGCTTCAGCTTCCTCGTCTCTACCCATTGGCTGGAAATCAACAGTGGTCCAGTCGATTCCCATTAAAGCTTGGAAAACAGCCTCTTCATGGATCAGGGAAGACGGTTCAATATCAGGGGCGTAAGTGTGCTTACGGATTGGAGGAATCAGATTCTCTGCTTCAACAGTTGGGGCAGGCACTCGCTTGTTTTGATTATTATATTGCGCTTGATAATGCGTCAAATCTGCCTCTTCAGCTAGCTGGCAAGCCAGAGGGCGCACTGCACGGTTTATGGCCCTTAAATCTTCTTCGTTGAATTCAGAGCCATCTTCTTTCAGACTGGGATAGCCTTGAGCTGCTTCCACAGGATCAAAGTCGGGCACCCATGCCTTTGCCCGGATTAAGGCATTGATGGCTCCGGTTCGGGCAGCGGATTTTTTCAGCTCCTCAATCCGGGCTGGAAGCATTGACAACTTGCTAAGAGTGTCCTGGATTAAAGAGGGCGCCGGGTTGTTGTGAGAAGCTGTGATGATGATCCGTTGGGCTTCGGTATACAATTGTTCCACCAAGGTGTATGCAGCTTTCAATATCTTCCGCACATCATTTCCTAAATGCCCAATACGTGTACCTACAACAAGATTGGAATGGTCTCAAACCGGATTTACGATACAGCAGATTCAAATTTATCACAGAAGTTACAAGGAGCTTACCAAAGATTGCAGCAGTCATGGAGTGTATTTGCCGCTGTACGGCCGTCAGTTCATCCACCACCGGTTTAAGGGCCTCTTCAGCATTTTCCGCTCTTTTGGTTAAACCGGCCTTCTCAGTGGCCCAGTCAGCCCGCTCTTTCTTGAAGCCTTATTTCAGTCGTTCAGCAGTACTCAAAGCGCTGGTTAATTCTTGCTTGGCCTTATCTGTTTCAGCCTGCTGGGTCTTCAGGGCCTCCTGCAAATCGGCAATCCGGTCCTCCTTGATTTTCACCTCAGCCTGCATACAGATGGCATTTTAAGCTTTGCACAGGTGATCCAAGAAATGGAAGTATCAACCACATAACAAAGTTATATGCCTGATACTTGGGGGCTAATGCACCTTCAATTTTTTGTATATTGCTAGATTACAAAGTCCCAAGCTCAATACAAGTATTCAACTTGGCACTTGGGGGCTAATAGCTATTTGATCAAGTTATGTTCTAAGGACAACTTTTTATTTTTGAGCCCCGGTTTACTTATGCTAAGTTAGACCGGCCCTCAAGGGTTATGCCGACGGATTTCAAAAATGGTCAGGATCAAGTCCCGGTTTGACCAAGGTCACAAACCGGCCCTTGGGGGCTACAAGGATGAATGCAATGGCAGAAAGGAAAGAAGGAATTTACCTCAAATTTATCCCTCATCATTTTGACCAGGCCAGCTTCACAGTCACGGCTAGTGTAAAGCCGGTTTAAATAGCCAGAGTGAAGATCTTGAGCATTCAGAGCGGCGTATGTCTCTAATTCAACATCCCATTTTCCTTTGTTCAAAGGGGAAGAATCCTATTTGATGGTATGCCTGGTAAGGGTGGCAGGATTCCCGGGTTCAGAGCGGCCTACGCCGGTAATCACAACATCATCATCTTTTGACTCGCCGGTTTAGGTTGGCGCGGCCGTTTTGTCAGCAGGAGTGTAGGATTTCTCAATCTGGACAGAGCTGGCAGGCGGATCAGCAGAGGCTGGAGTATTAATAAGACCTTCTTCAGGAATAACGTCGTCTTGCAGAGGAGGATCATTGGGGATATCTTCACAAGTAAACATTTCATGATCCGGTGCTTGGTCATGTTTTGGGGCCACATCTTCTTCAGCCGCTTTATCCAGGCGGGCCTTCTTGCTTGGTTTCGGTTTAGCCCTGAAAGAAAAATAAAAAGTCAAGGAAAAGCGTAAGCCATTGCGCAGTATACTGGAAGCATATGTTCGGTTTAACTTACCCAGCAACTATTTTCAAAGGTGGTAGCTGGGTGGCTGACGATTCACCAGACGATGAATGAGAAGTGACCTGGTAATCGGAGTCGGATGGATTAAGAGGTTGACGGAAGAAACCTGCTTTAGGATTTAAATCAATAAAAAGGCCGGAGACCTCGGAGCGGCGTTTTCGAACCGGACTGTTCGGTAAACCGGCAGAAGTAACTACCTGGCCGCTGTGCCGGGTTGTGCGGCGAGCTTCGTGTTGCTGGGCCTTCATAAGAAAGTTGGGATCCAAATAAGCAAGAGGATGAGAAAATTTAACTTTCCGGTTTGTCCGGCGAGATTTTGGCAAAGGCAAGATTTCTGAATCAGAAGAGAGAATAGTTACCTCAATGAAGCCCGCATTGCTGGCCTCAGCGTCATCCTGACAAGCATCATCATCAATAAGGCGGGTAAAAAGTAAGCCAAGTGAATCAAGTTCTACCTCAAGATCCGGATTACCCACATCATCATCAATGGCTGGGTCAGATGAAGCGGTGGTCTTTCTTTTACGAGATGGTTTCTTGATAGCCTTGGTCTTGGGCCGGGTTGGCCGCCCTGCCTCCTCCGTTTTATCTTGTGAAAGCTTCTTGCTCCAAAACGGATTATCACTCTGGATCAACAATAATTAAAGGTCAGACAGATAAAGCAGTAACAGGTTCAATAATAAAGCAAGTAAAATCTTACCGCTGGCGGTTCGTTGGTGGTGCAGTAAGGAAGCAGACCGGTTTGAGCACAGAGGTGCTCCGGTTCATTCAACATCTTCTTTACAGATTCTGTGACTTCGTCGTCGGAGACCTGGATTTTGATATGTCGGAGTGGGTCATCGACACTGCCAATATATTCGCACATCAAACCAGGGCGCCGGCTTAGAGGCAGAATGCTCCATGATATCCAGCAGCGTGCAAAGGTCTATTCCTGTTAAACCATTGGCCATGAAGGCCCGGAGCTTGGACAGTTGAGGGGCATATTTAATTCTCTCCTTGGCGCTTAGCCTTTGTGGAAAAGGGTGAGTGTTGCTGAGCCGTTCCGGACGGAAGCCAGGCAAGGGATTTTCATTGTCAGGGGAGGTATCCTTGCAATAAAACCAAGTTGCGTTCCAATCCTTGGGGTGAGTATGGAGTTTGACGTGGGGATAGGTGATTTCCTTCCTCTTCTGAATGGCCATACCGCCCAGTTCGGTATTAGGGCCATCGGTGAATTCAGTACGGTGGTTTAGATGAAAGAGATCTCTAAATAACTCGACTGAAGGCTCCTCTTGAAGGTATGCCTCAGAAAGTACTTGAAAGTGACATAGATTGGTGACGGAGTTGGGGCCAGTATCCTGTGGACGGAGTTGAAAGTTGGCTAACACATCCCAATAAAATTTAGAGCCGGGCGGTTTGAAACCCCGGGCCATGTGATCTGCGAAGACCACGACCTCTCCTTCCTGGGGCATGGGAGGACATTCATCTCCAGGAACCCTCCAGTGAATCGTATCTTTGCTATCCAAAGCGCCGATCAGGACTAGATCGTCCAGCTGTGATTCTGTGACACGGGAGGGAACCCAGTTGCACTCGTACACTTGTTTGGCCATGACGAGATCTACAAGAAATAGGTGATCCGGTTCAAGGACATGCCGGATAAAAAGGTGTTGATCTAATTACGGTAAACCGGAGGCAGTACCCATAAACCGGTCTTCTACAACGCGGCATCAGATGGATTCTGGCGGTTCAACCAGGGGACTAATGACATATGTACCGGTTTAGCAATTTTTTCTCTATGGTGAAGTTAAACCGCCTGGCCCAAGCATCGGAAGCAATTGAAACTATGGATAACTAGTTATGCAGAAACAAATTTCACAAAATCGTGTTACAGCCGCGGATCTACAGCAAGCTCACAAAAACAGGAAATATTTCGAAGACTAAGGCGGAAACAGAAGTGAACCATTGAGCGGATATGTGCGGGAGATCTATGAGCTTGGATGAGAAATAGCAAGCGGATGCTAAAGGGATCGCTACTAAGCACAGCAAGAGTTCACAGATGCATTCAAGGTCAGAGAACAGCTATGAACGCGCAATGAACATAGCAAGAACATGGAACCCTTAGAACAGATCTAGGTTAAGAAGGAGAGAGAACTTACCGGGAATGGAGAAGATGCGGAAAGACGCCGCAACACTCTGGTACATTCAGGTTGATGCAGCGGCCCGAGACGAGGCAGAGGTCGACGGTGGTGGCGGAGTTCCAAAGCCGGCGACGTGAGGAAGAAGAAGAAGAAGGGACGAAGGGGAAGAGAAAGGAAATGACCCTTCGGTCTTATTTATAAGGCAACCGAGCTAGGTCAAATGCGCAAATCCAGGAGCTGTCATTAAGAGGGCGTTATGAATTTCATAATGACGTCATGCCAGTTTACAGTAACCAAAACTGATGATGTCATGTCGGTTTACAGCAACCAAAAATGATGACGACATGGAGATTTGCCAATTAACAGAAGATATCCAAGACGCAAGATGGTGTGAAGGATTGACACGAACCAGTTCAAATCAATCTGGGGCCTAATGTTGGGGATATTACCACTAGGCGTAAACCGGCCTACTTGGGCCGGGTTAACTTCATTAGTGGCGTAAAAAGATGAAGGCCCAAGGCCTGTAGTCGGTTAGAACATGTAGCCGTAATCCGGCCTGATGTATGACTTGTATTGTAAGTAAGGAATAGAGAGATACCAACCGGAATACGAGTATGAACCGGTTAGGACTCTATGGACCGACGGGCGTCACCCGTGTATATAAGGGGACGACCCGGTGGCGGTTCAGGACAGACAACCACAACTCGAGCCTAGGCGAAGCTTGTTTGCTCCCTAGCCATTGAGACCACATCAATTCCATCACAACTAGACGTAGGCCTTTACCTTCGTCAAAGGGGCCGAACTAGTATAAACCCCCCGTGTCTTTGTGTCCGCTTTAACCCCTTCAAGTAAACTCGTAGCGATGGATCCACGACTAAGTCCTTTCGCTAGGACATCTGCCGTGACAAATCCATGACAACGCCCGACAGCGTCGTCCTCCTGCGCGAGTCCATCCTCCCACAGCGAACTCTAAATCTGCACTGCGCCACGCCGTCAAGATCCGTCGCCATCAGTGTGTAGGATGAAGCACCGCTCCACCAAAGAATCCGTCCTCTGGTCCCTCGATCACGTGTGTACCTACAAGAATGACGCCCCCAAAGGAGGAACGACACCAGAGCGCCGCCGTCATCCGATCATCCGATCTAGGGTTTCCCCCAGAGGTAACAGAGAGTGGCCTTGAATTTCTCCACGGCGATGCCTTCAAGAAGGGAACGATGCAGATAGCGCCGCCACCGCCGGCCTTAGCAGACGCCGAAGGCAAGTTTTCCCCCAGATCATTTCGAAGGGATCCAACTCTCGTGTATGGGCCGCCGTCACCACCAGCACCACCAGGCAGAACCCTGGAGCACCGGCAGATCAGCGGGCCGCCGGCACCACCGCATCCAGATCGTCGGCCATGTCGGGCCGCCGCCATCCCCCGTGTTGTCCGGGTCAAAGACGGAGCCGCCAACCGCGC
This sequence comes from Triticum dicoccoides, assembly GCF_002162155.2. NCBI lineage: Eukaryota > Viridiplantae > Streptophyta > Magnoliopsida > Poales > Poaceae > Triticum > Triticum dicoccoides. The sequence continues at coordinate 7,809,961 of NC_041393.1, forward strand.
ATAGGGACCGCCGCCGCCTGCACACGTCGGAGCGCCGCCAAGAGCCCAGCGCCCCCACCGCTTGCCGTGGACCGCCACCGCGCGCCCCGAGCGGACTCCCACGCACACCAGGGGAAACTGCCGTTGCCCCCAAGCCCGCGCCGGCGCGCCCCGCCTCCAGCGTGCCGCCAACCTTCGCCGCGATCTGCCCGCGCCAGATCCAGCGAGCCGTGGGAGAAGAGATCCCGCCGCCGCCGACACCGACCGGGCTTTGCCCGGCGGCGGCGAGGAGGAGAGGTCGGGAGAGGGACGAGGACGCGGCGGCACTAGGTTTCCCCCCGGTCGCCGCGCAGGGGCGACACGGGAGGAGTTGGGAACCGGTCCTCACCCCAGCCAAAAAGTACCGGCGTTCAATAAGTTATTACATCTAACCTATCCCAAAAGTTACTAGTCCGGTGGTTTGTGTCAAAGATGTCTTTCTTCGGCTTCCAATCTGGCTGCCCGTGGCAAAGACTCACCTTTCAACACCCTCCATTTTGCCCGAGCGCTTCAACAAGCTTGCACGATAGGCTAGGACAATCTTCGCGCATCAAGATTCCACTCCGACATCTTCATAAACAACATCTTGAAGTCTTTCAAAGCGACTTTGCTCTCAAGATTCTTCTCTTGGAGCTTTGAGCTTCTTCTCATGCGGCTCTATGAACTTGCTAAACATCTCCACCATCATTGACTCCTTCACCCCATGGTGCTTGACACATGCCTTCTCCTTCTTCGCCATGATATCCTTGAACTTCTCCCCCATCTTGGCTATCGTCGATTCTCGCTTCTCCTTCTCTACTCCCACTTCCTCCCCGATTCCTAATCACCTTCTCTATGCCTGAGCAAGACCTCCTTGTGTGGTTAGAACGATTGGATCACCACCTTCATCTTCATTGGTTGTGTGGCGGTCTTGACGGTATTGGCGATAGCGGTGAGCCACTTGCTTTGCCCATTCAACTACATCCGACAATGCATACAGATGAAGTGCATGTTCTTCGTCTTGTAGTATAACGCGCAGCATGCCTCGAGCTAGCAAAGGAAGACAACAGATGAACAACAAGTTGCAACATTCAGAAGATCAATGGAATGACCAACACATAGAGCTACAGGCCACAACACTTTACGAGGTTTGATTGTCTCACCACTTGGTTACCGGTATTGCATTTGTTTGTATGTGCTGCAATACTTGTTGAGGTGCCATTGACTGGCGTACCATCGGTCGCCAAACTTAAGGTGCATGAGGGATTCGCATGCACACCTTGTTGTTCCTGCTCCTCCTTCTTCGGTTCGGGGACGGAGGTCCTACGGTAGGTAAGAGCACGCACAAGCACTTGACCGAAGGGGGGCAGCGCTTCTACTCCTCCACCGTTACTAAAAGACCAGAGGTGATGGCCTCCGAATTGCAGGGTATGGAAAGTGGGTGTTGATGAACAAGATCATCCACATTTGCCGAAACCAGTACTAGAATAACGTTAGATCTCGACTTGAGATGTTAGAACACTAGTGCAGAACCGGCCTTTAGTGCCGGTTCGTAACGGCCTTTAGTGCCGGTTTGCCAACCGGCACTAAAGAGTGGGGACTAAAGCCCCCCCCCCCCTTTAGTACCGGTTCG